>NC_091132.1:83887105-84187105 GCF_040183065.1 Periplaneta americana | reverse complement strand
TATCTCCACACTCATCTGCTACAAGCTACAGACACTTCTACCAGAAACTTCACTCCAGCAATAACCCATTCATCACATCATTAGGCAATTATGATCCTCGGCAGTTCACCAAATTCAGGACACCAAAATCTATCATTATTCCTTAGGCTTTTAGTTTTTGACTAGTTTTTCCTCATTCTCATTCCGATGGCACCACCACTGAATCTTGATTTAGTGGTTTTCTCCCACTTGTTTTCCTCTCATGTTTTTCAGTTTATATGCGTAGGCAAAAAACCTAGTGGTTTTGACACTACTTCTCTATCAATTATGCATTTGAAAAAAAAAATCCCGAACTGAGCTCAACTATATTTAGTAAGAAATTGATAGTCAGAATGAAAGTTTAAACCTTCTGGTAAGGCTGACGTTGCATCTGGATTTGAACCCGTGTCCGCTTGTTTCAAGGTCAGGCGTGCTAACCGTTACTTCGCAGCGATGGACGAATTTGCTTTTCCACACGGAATTTAATATCTAAGTCAACCGTGTACAAATGAAACAAGCACACAACCATTAATTTGTGTTTGTTGTGATATTCAGATCACAAGAAGGGCATAAGTGCAGCAGTGACAATGCTGCAAGCTTTCACTCGAGTAGGATGTACAAGGATGGAAGCTACATACTTCGAGGTCGCTGCCTACTTGTGAAACTTTCGAGGACAGTGGCTGCGCGAAACAGCTGATGCACCTGACTCAACTCGTTCCGGTACAACGATCCTTTGTAGAATATTTACTTTGTTGTGATTCCTGTAACACGAATTCATAACTTATCTAAATACGAAAACTGGGTTCATAAGAGAGCTGACATCTACATTGACTTGTGCAGGATTAAGTCAGAAATACAGTAGGCCCTATGTCCACACTGTGAAGTAACGCTTAGCACGCCTGACCATGAAACGAGCGGGTCCGGGTTCAAATTCTGGTTGGGACATGTAACATGGTTGGGGTTTTTAAGGAGTTTTTCCTCAACTAATTAAATCAGAATTGCTGGGTAACTTTCGGCGTTGGACTTCGGACTCATTTCGCCATCATTAACTCACATATCATCATCATCATCATCATCATCATCATCATGCTTCTTACCATAGCCCAGGTTAAGTTCACGGTGGGGCGTGCTGTACTTGTACAAGAGCGCGACCATTCGTTACTCAGTCATTCACAGAATAGAAGTGGGGTCATTCCATGCAAAAAAAGTATGTTTTGATCCGTGATGTCTCAAAAGTTAAAATTATTGTATTAGGTTATTTTATATGTTCTAAATATGAATTTCACGCAATATTATATTTATATAATTCTTACTATGGCAGCAATCAGCATTTAAAATATTAGTTTAACAAAGTACACGGTTTCATTCATTGAAGTTTTCTTATTACTATGTAAAGGAAGACGGAAAAATCATTTCAATGCAATTCGAAAAAGGAGAGCCTTGTTTATAAATACCCTTAAAATGAAAAAAATTCATATAATTTTGCAAATAGTTACCCACAGTAAAATAATTTTAAAAAATTAAGAACACAAAATGCACCTCATTTTTACAGACGAAAAAAACATGTATTTAATTCTTTAGGGTATATTGATTCCACTGTGAAAATTTCAGAATGTAGACTTAAATATCATGTCAGTTTTTAATAAAAATAACTAACCGGAACAGAGGAGCTCAGCAGATAGGCTCTCCCCTCGTACAGAATGTTGCGCGATCAAGGTCAGGGAGACGGTCGTTTGAGATTACTCATCGTTACGAAGTCTCACGAACACTGTAATTGCCACACAGCAAACGATTTTCGACCGTCGGAACAAAGATGAATAATTTTATGAATGTAATTATTCATAGGCTTTTCGAGATTATGTCATAAAACTTGGGAGATGGATTAGGAATAAGGTTTTCTTTAATACGAATGAAATTCGCATTAATTTAAATTGGTGCATTCTAATATAGAACTATTTCTTTTTTTCAATGAGGCGTTTTTATGAGCATGCCTTAATATTATTCGGATTAGTCTTTAAGGTTTTAAAATATTGTTATTCAGGTTTACAATGGAAGGAAGGAAGGTGAAAGGGAAAGGAAAAAGAAAGAAAAGACTGAATAGATGAAGATAGAAAGGAATGGCAGAAAGGCAAGAAGAAAGGTAGTAAGAAAGGAAGAATGAAAAAAAGAAAGAAGGACGAAAGAAAGAAAAAGAGTAGAATGGAATATAGTAAACAAGAAACAAAGATCTGCAGTGAGGAATGAAGTGCAGTGGCGTGTGGTGATAAATAATCCTGGTGGTGCACAAATATTTATTATGATTATGATTATCATAATATCATTACACTCTATTATTATTGTTATTATTATTATTACTATTATTATAGATACAATGACATAACTATTAACATATGTTATATAGGTATAGATTTACATAATTTTGTTAGTCAAGAAATTCCAATTAATCAGTTTCCTATGTAGATCCATTATTAGCAAAGTAAAGTGTTCAATTTCTATTGCAGCACACCGTAAATAATATTGTTTTCGCTATATTGCGTTTTATAACAAAGTTCACACGTTCACAAGCATTCGATACGTCTGTCGTCTCATCAGCCTTAACTGCTAAAAAGTCAGCAGCATTCTTTATTTCTTTGAAATGTCATCATGGCAGACATCCAAAATTCGTTCTGTATAGTGTTTGATGTGCTCTTAAACACTGTTGCTCTTTCTAAATGTTCCTTAAGAGTGCGTCTAATTCTGAATTAAAATTGACGAGGCCAAGAAAAATACGGTACTAGCGTTTAAAGATGAGTCTCCGTCATCGTGACCTCTTAAAGCCAACTCAAAAGCACCACAAAACCGCAAGCACATATCTGTTCTTGGTAACTTTATCAGTGTGAAGTTCGACAGTCTAATTGAATCCAATTGTGTCTGTACGTTTTGAGGAGAGGTGTACGAGGTGTACGATCATCCACTCCTCTATGTTTCTTATAATGGCTGTTATCGCCAGGTGGACGGTACATTGGAAGATTGGATGTGCGCAGTGGAAGACTTTTAGAAATAAATAGTGTGAATTTGTATAACAAATATAATTAACAATAAATGAATAACAATATACATGAATGGTAAATGAAATAACAAAGAAATATGAAATGAGGGAATGAAAGTAACACAAATTAATCTGAACAAGTATCACAACGATACCTGAATCGTGAAAGTATTACTAGACTGGGAAAACATACTTATAGGTCATAATACAATCTAATATGGCCATCACTCAATAATCAATGACTGACCTATTAACCACCTAGTCATGAAAACACTCTCTGAATATATATATATATATATATATATATATATAATAACCATCTAGATATGAATCTCAAGACAACGCCCAGTCAGCACACTAATTCAATACATGACCCATTCAACCACAGATACCATACAATCTGACTAACCAAACTAAACATATATATAAACTCAATAACGCAAAGACTTTACCCAGTATAAGGCATCACATAACTGATCACTATACATTACCAATTCCACATAGACCTCGCATGAACTGTGCAGATTGCACTGACACAAAATCTCTGTACTTTACAATAACAATGCCCAAGAGAGAGAGAGAGAGAGAGAGATACGTAATATAAGTAACAGACGATAATTTCAATCTCAATGATCGTTTAAATAGCAACGGAAACTCAATGCACACGATTCCTGAAATAGCGGCAATGGGAACCAATAAATCAAAATGGGGTAGGGAAAATACTAGAACAATAATATGAGGCCCATACTATTCTAGTTTATTACAACGTCAAAATAAAACGTAACCCAAAGATCGTAATCGCTGCTCTATCACACAAACCGTCTTGGAACATCAAAACCTCACATATCAAACATATCTCATCACGTAGTCCCTAATCGTCAAACCTCACATATCGACTTATACTTCATCACGTGATACCCAATACAATATACCTCAAATATATATCACATAATATATTACTCGACGCACTCACAATTACTTGCCCCCAAGACGTATCACTAGCAAGCGATATTTCAAAGTACGATCCACTACAATCTCTCAAACACATACAATCGAAGATAAAAATATCACGACGCAAATTTACCTACTCCACTGATACAAATCTGACACAAGTTGTAAGCACGCTAAATCACAAGATATACATCTGAAACAAAGTTCCATGTAATGCATAAATATACAAAAGAAGTATAGTGACGCACTGTTCTCGAACAATCTATCACGATAAACTTAAGTTACGAGAATTGAAAACAGTTCGAGCTCCACTTGTCGAGTACACGTCAATTGCCTGAATGAAAACTATGAATTCGGGTTGCAACTCTTAAATACTGTTACCCATACGGCTTCCAACTGCTAAGTGATGTTAACTATACGGCGTACGAGACCTGAGTGAGGTTAACTATACGACGTACGAGTCCTGAGTGATGTTATCTATAACTGCCCGTGACCAAATAAACTCACTCTCCCTCTCCCCTCGTGAGACGTAATCAACCGGCCAATAGGATAATTTTGGAAAAGAAAAATGAAAGGATTCATAGCGCTATCTATAATGTAACGTCTGAGAGCGCTCTGACGGACGAAGTGACGTACTAGGTGAACGGCTATAATGGCGGGCACGGCTCAGTTTGTTTGACCCAACACTGCCAATGTAACATTATTGTTGATGTGTGCAGCTGAGGAACCGTGTTTCTTAATTCTTTCATTCATGTGCTTCAAATCAACCATTTCTGCAGAACGGTAATCAAAATTATTTAGTTACTACGCACAGTCCTAAATTCAAACAGAAAAATAAATAAAATTCATAAAACGTACTTGTTTTTGTCAATGAATTTTCGCCACCGAACAATAGGCAAGGAAAACAAAATACAGCGTCTTTTATATTGCAGCTGCATATTGTATTTTTCGTAAGTCCGAATGTCGAATTTTCTTGCCACTTCTCTATTACTGTTCTTCGTCACTTACAATTTTAATTCCTGTGTACGTCTACCCATCTTCTTTATTTTTATCTTTTCGTGTAAAAGTCTTAAGAAAATTACACATTTAAAAGATTTTGCACACTATTCATTGCAATATTTATGATGGAACGAGCTAACAAATACTGCAGACAGCTTGAGAACACATCTGAAAGTGCTCCTAATCCCTCCTACGCACACTGTACTGGCTCCCTACCATGCTCCAGAACCTGTCAGTGAAACACTACTACTGCGCATGCTCCAATGGAACAGTGTGCCGCAAGTGTCGAGCGGTAAACGTAAATCCCAGGCGTCAACAAGACCAGTACACGTGCAGCGTTATTTTTACATAGTATTATAATAAAGAATTATGTCGCTCACATAGTCTATTGCAGTTCATTGATATAACTTTAAAAACATGTGTTATTGGAAGAGATGGTGCACTGCTCCTGTGCTCCTTAAGAGAAATCGCCACTGAGTGAAACTGAATACGTAAATATAGAGGCGAACTTCTGCCTGGGCAAACTAGGCAGCTGCATAGGGTCCCAACCTCAGAGGAGGCCAGGGCAAATAATAATAATAATAATAATAATAATAATAATAATAATAATAATAATAATTACGTTAAACATAAAAAGTAAAAGTAAAGTTTTTTTTCTAAATTTCCAAAACGGGAACTCGACTCTGTTAACTGCCCAGGGATTCTAAGTCTCTATTCTGGCCTGCGTAAATAAATAAATTACCGGTACATAATTTTCATTTATTAAAAGACAATGAATTTGTGAATGAATGAGTCAACGAATCAATAAGTGAGTTAATGAGTGAATAAGTCAGTGAGTGAGTGAAATAGAGAGTCATAAGAGAATCAATCGATGAGTCAGTGAGTGAATCAATGAGTGAATCAATTATTGAGTCAATCAATGAGTAAGCCAGTAATTCAGTCAATCAATGAGTGAGTCTGTGAAAGAAGAATTGTACCCATGGATAACAGGGAGAAAGGGGAAAGAAGATAGAGGAGAATGAACAAAAGGAAAATGAAGGAACAAAGGAAAATAGGAAGAAGAAAAGGTCGAAGGACGAAGGAAAGGAAAAGGGATATAAGATAAGAACAACATGCAAAAACTAAAGAAAAAGTTATATGGAGTGAAAAAACAAAAATAAGAATGAAAGGAAGATACACCCCAATAGAATGAAAGAAGTAATAAAGGAAAGCGATGATAGAATGAAGGAAAAGAGAGGAAAAAGGAATAAAGAAAGGGAAGCAAGAAAGAAAAAAGGAATTCATTCATTTCGTTCAGTGTTTTCCCCAAGGGCAGGTCTTTCACAAAAAAACTCAGCTTTCTGCAATCTTCTCTGTTTTCTGCCTTCCTCTTTGTCTCCTCAAATAACCCATATATCTTAATGGCGTCTATCATCTGATATCTTCTTCTGCCTCGAACTCTTCTCCCGTTCACCATTCTTTCCAGTGCGTATTTCAGTATGCAGTTTCTTCTCAGCCAGTGACCCGACCAATTTCTTTTCCTTTTCCTGATCAGTTTCAGCATCATTCTTTCTTCATCCACTCTTTCCAACACAGCTTCATTTCTTATTCTGTCTGTCCACTTCACAGGTTCTAGTCTTCTTCATATCCACATTTCAAATGCTTCTATTCGCTTCTCTTCACTTCGTCGTAATCCATATTTATGCTCCATACAATGCCACACTCCATACGAAGCACTTCACTAGTATCTTTCTTAGTTCTTTTTCCAGAGGTCCGCAGAAGATGCTTCGTTTTCTATTAAAAGTTTCGTTTGCCATTGCTATCCTCCTTTTGACTTCCTGGCAGCAACTCATGTTACTGCTTATAGCACACCCCAAATATTGCCTCATTTAGAATTCGCAAGTTTACCTTCTTTATTTTTCTTCCTATGACCATGGTCTTCATCTTATTTGCATTTATCTTCATCCCATACTGCTCACGACTATCATTTAGCTCTAATAGCATATCCTTTAGTATCTCTTCTGCTAACAACGTCATATTAAAAAATCTTATGCATTTTATTCTTCTTCTTTCTACTATCACTCCCCCATGTTCTGAAAACAGTTCTTCACTAATTCATCCAAATAAATGTCGAACAAAGTAGGTGATAAAGGGCATCCTTGACAGACTCCTCTCCCAATTTCACTTACTTCTGACATTTCTTCTCCTATCCTGACTTTGACTCATGTTTCATAGAAAGATTACTGAGCCAGCCTTCTCTCTCTCCAATCCACAACTACTTTCTTTAGAATCCCCATAAATTTATTCCAGTTCACTCTGTTAAAAGTCTTTTCTAGTTCCAGAAATATTACATACACTTATTTATTCTTCTAAAGGTATCTTTCGCCGATTGTTCGTAGCAGTCCAATTGCATAACGGAATAAAAATGGACGAACGGAAGGAAAAATGAATTGAAGGAAGATATGAAAACGAAAGAAAGGTAGGATGGAAAAAATAAATAAAGAAAGAGAGTAACAAAGAAAGAAATGAGAAAGAAGAGAGGAAACGTAGGTAGTATAAAGAGAACAAATATAGAAAAAATGTAGGAGTTAAGGAAATCTTGGCCATAGAAGAACAAGAGTGAGAATTAAAGGAATTCTAAAAGCAAGAGATGAGTAAAATGAAACAATAATATACGAAACAAGGAATATAGGAAGTAACAAAGAGTGATAAGTAGGAAAATGGTGCGGAAGAAAGAAACAAAGACGTTATAGGCTATAGTATATTGGACTCTCACGGAATGCTTGTGTTCTGTCCAAAATTGAAATCAATCTGGGCATGTTTACTAGGTCGGGTGAAAATGTATGATTTTTAACTTGATAAGAAATGGAAAACGCTTGGATATACAAAAATTGTTGCAGTTTGTACCTAACATAACCTGAAAATTTTATGAAAGTCGTATGCTATCTCAAGGTGCCACAATGGCCTTAAAATTTAAAAATATTACAAAAAGTATCTTCTTTTATTATTTTTTATTTTTTTTTATTTTGTTGTATTGTAATAAACTTGGGTGTATAAGATGTTTATAATGTTACTGTCGTTCCCTAAACAAATTCTATTTCAAATTGAATATTTTGAGATGCTGCAACCATAGAGTTTTCATTTCATTATTTTTCATTAAAATTGGGTTGTACCTGAGTACCAATGACCCATCGGAAAATCTGGTTGTGTTAGCCACCTATGTAGTGAAAGTATATGCACCAGTGTGGTTTGAAATCAAAATGCAATCAGAATGTTTGAATGAACCACAGCATCTCTCTAAAATAATTCTATTCAGCAGATACCTACCGGTAAATCTTAAGATTGTTGTTGATCCTGTGATCGAAAAAAAAATTCATATTTCGCACACCCCGAAAATAATTATGTTGTTAGCTATGTTGGTTGATACAAGGGAAGCGATCAGGGAACTAGCTTTTTCTCGTATACTTAGGACCACAGACAAACAACCCAGCAAGATGTTCTTATGTCATACACAAGCAGTAGAATGGTAAGTATGACCTTCCACCGCCGCACCACTAATGTACTGGGTAACTGTGCAGCTCTAATGCACGTCACCACACAGTAGCCTGCTGCAAATATCTCAGCTACTCAGCTGTGTTCCCGTACGGGCACGCTCCAGTTCTGTATTGCCACCGAGAGTATTCCTTGCCGGCCCTGCATTAAAGCATGTATAAAAAGAGTATTCGGACCTTAAATTGCAATAGAGCGCTTATGGAGTGCGTTGTGGAGATGTCAACTGCGGAAGAATGCGCGCATAAGTGGCTTAAGCGAGACGTCACAACTCACAACTATACAGCGTGATTCACGAGGAAAGGTCACAAATTTGGAATGTGAATTCTGAAGTCATTCTTAGTCAAAACGTTCATATGGATATGTGTCCGTTTTCGAACGGTTACGGTGATATGGCTCTTTAATTTCACAAAAACTTCTGGGATTCCATTGTAATAATGCGTATATTTAGAGACATATAAAGGACAAATTTAAAGTTTATAATCACGTATGCATACATACCTAATATTCTAGATGACGGGGTCGATGTTTTCGCCCATTTTCAAAGGTACCTCCTTCTGCTTCAGTGCACTGCTGCGCTCGGGCGTGAATCGCGCTCATCTCTCGGGAGAGTTGCACGTGGCTGTTCTTTATGCGGCGTGCAGCATCCAAAATACGGTCGATTAGCGCCTCTCTCTTTTTCACCTTCCTTTGGTATATCAAGTATTTCATCCAACTCCATAGACAGTAGTAAATACTCTTCGATATGGTACTCTTCTGTTCAGAAAGCGTCGTTCATATTCAGCGACGGGACGCAAGGAACTTCCATCGCACAAATCATAAACATACACAATATCGGCGTATTCTGCAATCGAAAATTTATAAGGCATCTTGAAAAACACAACTTAACACTTCCGATAAATGTACCTGTATAAGTACTGTACTGTAGGTAGCTAACTGAACTGCTGTAAACTGATACGCGATAGTGTATGTGTTATGCGCGGGATCTGTGCCATTATATCAGATAAGGGCGATTGGACATTTGTAATACCCCATCACCCGGTTTATCCACGTCGCTCACAATGCAGATTCCATGTTACGTCATTCATTGCGATCCGTGACCTTATCTCACATCTCACGTCAGCAGCATATGATAACGTCTGATTCACATTGGAGCGAGACGTTTTACCAAAAAATGTATCTAGCTCCGCCATCGTTCGAAAACGGACCTATGTTTATATGAACTTTTTCACTCAAAATGGCCTAAGGTATCGTATACTAAATTTTGTTACCTTTCCTCGTGAATCACCCTGTACAAGCTTATCTATGAAACATTTCTTCTTAATTTGAGAATCCATTTTGTACTCTGATATCTTATAGACCTATATCTTATTTTATTTTGCACAAGTTTTACTTTAAGAAACTCTACGCACAAGCACTAACACACACACACACACACAAAATTACTATTCTTACTTGTATATAAAATTGGAAATATTACACTATAAAATTACGTAGGATCGTCAATGCACGTGACCGTCTCAAGTTTGGAATATATATAATTCCGTGATCTCCATGAGGGAAAATTCGTATGTGTGTATGTTGTACGATAGCTGAAAAAGCTATCTCGGTATGTCAAAACGAAACAGAACAGATATCCACTCTTTCCTAAATCATAAATCTGGAACTAAATGAGTTACAGACTTGGAGTTTGTTTTCAAAAAATAACATCCATCTTCGAAAGACATTTCTCTCGCTTTGACCCCATTTTTAGACAACACCGAAAAAAAGTTTTCCACTGGCTGACTTTTTCGTGTTTTCGTGGAAAAATTTCTATGACTAAAAAGAAAGAGACATTCTGCATTTTCTTATCATTCAAATGTAGATTTAAACTTACGTACATGGAAAGTGAATGTTTCTTTGCCAAGAGTGAAAAGGAAAAGATTCTAACGGGTTTAATATAGGAGTTTGACGTGATATGTTTCGCGTAGTGAAGATATTACATTTGGGGTAAATTTTCGTTATATTGATACTCGTATTTTAACCCTTAATTACTTCGTAAGACATTTTTCATTAACGCCAACAGATGCAGCTTCAAATTCTCTATGTAACTATAATATATTCATGTATTTTAATCGATTACTATATCTTTTACGAAAATGTGGCAACCTCGTTAGATTAGAAAAGGATCACGCTTGTGGTGAAATTCATGAGAAGGAAAGAGACGAATAGTTCACATTATTTGCTCTACAGCAATATAAGGTCCGAATACTCTATAGAGATAGCATCTTTCCTTTCTCTTTGCTTGTTGATATAATGAATTATAAATACAGTCGTCGACTTTGAAATATTTGTGTACAAAGTCAAGTTGTAATACTCGACATCCTTTACTTTGCACAGATTTCAATGAGGCTGTTTAACAGCTAGTAAATATTTGATTTGAATATTAATACGTACTCGTAGAGCACTTCAGCTCTTTTCACTTGAGATTTCCAAGCTTAATATTATTACTCAGAGCTGCTGCACGTCAGGTAATTAGGATTATGGAAGGCATACTCAGACGCGAAAAATATCCGAATGCTCGTACATTTCGACATTGTTTTTAACTTTAAATCAGTGCAGTGCTACATATCATCGGCTACCTAGATAAAGTAAATTAAACTGTGGCCATGTCAAGTTTGGTAAATCCAGAAATCTAGCTTCAATGAACTGCTAATTCTTCTCAAAAGTTGTTTTTTTCTAATCGTGCTTCCGATTATTTATCCGGATTCAATCGTCGCTGTTCAGACACAGTCCCAAATTAAATGTAGCAACAGACGTGACCTTAAAAGCATCAAGACTTGTTGACAATTTACTGTTTGGTTGATGTATTCTAGATTATGTAGTCTTCTTGAGTCAGGTTTATCTTCAAAGCTTAGGTTGTCGTCATTGACTCTCTTAAACCACTTGCATGCAAACCTATTACTGATCACCCCTTCACCTTCCTCCACTTCACATATTTCTTTAGTTGCTGATTTTGCATTCATGCCATTTCTCCAAAAGAAACGCAGATGCACTCGAATTGCGATTGTATCATGACAAACATTTTTCACAAAATTCTGCTCAGTAAAAACGTGAATTAATTAAAAGTTATGATGACATTATAACTTAAATCCCTATAATTCGCCTAATCTTGAATTACATTAGCCTCCAACAACCTGAGTGTGAACAAACGATTAGTAAATGCCATTCAATTACTACAGAGAGAAGAACAATAGCCCATTATGGTACACAAAAACTGTTCCATGATGTCATTTAATTATGTTCTTGATATTTATCTTAAGATTGTACATGGTGAATCAAAAGTCTGGAACCACATAAATATCTTCCATATGCTTGATTTTCGATTACTATTGGTGTTATCAGTATTTGTAAGACCAAATATTCTACCAGTGACACATACGATTCTAGCCCTCAGCTATCTCAAAAGCCACCATTTTGAATGTAACTTTGAAATTTTAAATGGAAAGGGGGTGATGTAGGTAGGCCTACTCAGAATCATGTGAAATTTTCTGAGAGAGACAATAGTGCAATCCGTTTTGAGATCTCTAATCGTTTTAAAGTTATTTAAAAATAACTATAATAATGACACAAACATTAGTTACTGCATCTACAGATATTTTGTAACATGGTATGGTATTAAGGAGACTTTGGGAAAGGTGTTTTTATGCTATTTTGGTAATTAACTTTTCCTCCTTTACTGTTTGGTTAACCTTTGACAGTTTCAATGCATTGTTGTGATTATGTGAAGCTTTCCTATAACAAATTTCTTGATTTTCATGATATTATCGAAAGAGGAAAGAATTGATGTCATTCTTCAACCTGGTAGGTTAAGCTACATAAATGTTGCAGCAGACTGGACGAACAGTTCCTTGGTACTGGATTTCTCGACGTGGACCAGTAGCATAGCCGGCCAGATCTACAGATTTAACACCCCTTGATTTTTTCTTTTGGGATTACATAAAGAGCTTGATATATGAAGAGAAAATTGAGAATGTGGATAGAACGTTTCTTAGCATTTCCGGGGTGACTTTAGGACAGGCTTCAATGATACGGTTCTTTAAATGTTCCACATTCTCAATTTTCTCTTCGTCCTACCAAGCTCTTTATGTAACTTTTCGTTAACTTTAAACTATTGCTGTAACATAATCACAATAAACTTCTGTTCACTTATGATGCATTTTAAAGAACTGCTAATACTAAGAAGGCTCTTAAACATGTAATTAGTCGTCATATTTTAATTACACCTTTACCTTACTGACCTTAATAAGTGAATAAATTTATACACGTCATAAAATAAATAAAAATAGAAAAAATATGTGCTTTAAATGTTAAGTCACTGTTAGTAGTGACATACTATGATGAAGAAGTAATTAGAGATGTTTTCGTCGGTGTAAATTCTTGACTGTTTGAGTATAGGAAGTGACTGCACGCTCAAGGTGAATGACTTGCAGACTTCCTGCATTCATTAACAGATTGCCTTTCTCCTCTGTCAACATTAACGACTGACCTCCATCGTAATGCACAAGTCATGGGAAGATTAATCACCTCGATGATCATTCAGATCTAACAATACTTATATTATTCATATATTTCCACGACTTACAGGGACTAATCTTCAGTTGGACTGATTGTTTTCATCTCTACCTCGGTCGTCATGTAGGGTGAAGGTTGGTAATACAGTAGAGTCTCGTTAATCCGAACTACGCTAATCCGAAAATCTGGTTAATACGAACAAAATTATTTTAAGGGATTAGGTACAGCTTACAGCAGTAAAATTTTTGAAATATTCAACATTTTTTCCTCCATTACTGTATCTTGTACAATAATGAAAATTAGTATGTTTAAAACATTGTCCTTCTGCTATATGACAAAAGTATTTTTACGATTTAAAAAAGTTATTTACATTTTTTTTTTTCAAAATTCAGTTCACTGTGCAATGATGAAGAGTTTCCCACTTAACTAAAAAACTATCCAACATTCTGTGGTGAAATTTTGTGTGTGTATTTATGCATGTCGTATCTACAATATGATGCAAGATCACTTCTCTATCTTTGATAGATTGTCCGATAAAAAATAAATTCCTTTAAAAATGGTCAGATATCAGTATTTTCTTTACACAAAATAAAATACATTTTATTTATTAATAAATGTAGTTGAAAGTGCATAATATTGTAAACATGAGTTTCAGCAATAAAATGAAAGAGAGAGAACATGAAAAAGTTAACAGGCTTATGAGTTATGAGGCAAACGCTTCATCACTGCACAGTGAACTACCACCATTATGATTTAAAAAAAATTATAAATAATTTTTTAAATCGTAAAAATATTTTTTTTCATATAGCAGAAGGACAGTGTTTTACACATACCAATTTTCATTATTGTACAAGATACAGTAATGGAGAAAAAAACATGTTGAATATTTCCAAAACTGTTACTGCTGAAAGCTGTACCTAATCCCTTAAGAAAAAAAAAAACAAATTTATTGTAATAGTACAAAGTAACGAAAAGAAAAATGTATAAATTCACTCAATTTCTTTTACTTTAAAAATTATGAAAATAGCATATTCAAGGGTACTTACTACAATTAGTGTTTTCTGTACATAATTTACATATCTGTCGTGCTCATAATATCAGTACTTTTCTGTTGTCGTAACGAAGTGAACCTGTTGGTTGTGGTTCTAAAAATAGCAACAGGATACTCCTACCACCGTCTCTCAGCGCTCGTGAATAGCATGTATTACATTACAGGAAATATTTCGGTTAATCCGAAAATCTTGTAATCCGAATAGGTCTTGGTCCCAATTATTTCGGATTAACGAGACTCTACTGTATTATGATATGAGTAATATCGTGATAGTTCTTTTTGAAAATGTATTACAATTTTATTGAGCGAGAGGAAGATAGGTTTTTTGTGTCAATGTATTAAGGGAATGTTCGTGGACAAGTTTATGCACAAAACCACATTTCAGTACTCGCTCAGTTAAAGTATAATAAATTCTCAAAGGAACTATGACAATATTACTAGTACCACAATATTAACAACCTTTACACAATACTTTATTCTTGGATAGCTTATAGCAGGGGTTCCCAACCATGTGTCGCTCAGCTCCATGGAGTGCGTCGCGAAATTTTAGAATTGAAAAATAAATTTTATATCATCCAGAAAGTCTTTTTATAACGCATTTTTTACTTGGAACGAAGTCTTTGATATGGTATATTTTATTCCGAGATAGACTTTACCAATGAAACGTGAAAAACTATAACAATGCTCAGTTCAGTTTTTCATTTTTTTCAACCATAAGGCCACGTATAGAGAAACTCTGTGCAACCTACCAAGCGCAGAGTTCACATTAATTTAAATAGGCGAGTTTTCAAAAACGATAATAAAAATCTTTTATCAGACATCCAGCATAGATAGGTTCGGATTTTTGACACATACCTTTGTTTTTTTTTTCTAATGCCACTCAAGCTTGTTCTTTTAGAATTTTCGATTGCATGTTAACATCAACCTATCTACAACACTGGATGTCTGACACTACATAGAAGTTGTTATCAGTGTTATTTTTCTGGTGGAACGCGCTGAAACGGCGTCCCGGCACCTTTTTGTTGCATTTTTCACAATGTAACCGAAATATGTGTGAATAACTATATTTTTAATATAATCTTTCTTTGAATTCCGCTTGGATCTTAAAAGTTTTAGTTGGACGAAAAGGAGGTTAAAAACTACAAAATTCCCATGCAGTGAACAGTAATCATCTCCTCGTCCGCTACAACATATTCTACACAGACTTCTACCGCCTTTTTCTCCAGAAGAAAAATATTGGTTATTATTATTATTATTATTATTATTATTATTATTATTATTATTATTAAAATCAAATAAATGTGTCGCGATATCGTGGCGTTCAATAAAGTGTGTCGTCAGTCAAAAAAGGTTGGGAACCGCTGGCTTATAGTGATTGTTATTGACGTACGTCTTTCTACGCACCTGTTCTAGGATCAGTGGTGAAACAAAAATGGCAGAATTTCAATTTCTAACTGTAACAAGTCTACGAGCCACAGCTGAATGCTAATGTTATTATTAGTTAGGCTGTGAACCAATGTAACTTTTGACCACGCCACATTCTCTCTTAACGGGCATGAGGGCTCCGAAGTTGCATATAGAAGTAGCTGTGCCGCGCGGTCTCTTTCAGTAATATCTCGGCATCTAGATCAGCTACAGACCTGTAAGACCAATCGTTTGACTTGTAGTTGCGAGTTATGCAATATTAAAGTGATAATAAAAACGCACGATAATCTTTGAGCGAACCATAGTGAAAAATTTATTATGAGCTGTGGCTGATTTCGGAATTTTATTGACATGGTGAGAAATATACATATTACATAAACTTCATTAATCACTTTTCTTATGATATATCCTTACTATCCAATTCTTAAACCGAAACAAGAATAAAACATTCAAACCATCACAACTGTAGTTTCATTCCAGAATATGGGTGGCAGATTCTATAGCGCATAATTTTTTAGTGCATTCTCAACTCATACCAACGGTTCACTGAGTACCCATTTTTCGAACAGACAACCCCATTTGTCCCTAGGCCAGTTCCTCCTTGCTCCGCCAGTCGGCGTGACGTTCGAGGCATGCTTGTGAACGATATTTGTTACAGAACGGTCACACTCTTGTACGAATACATTATGCTGGACCGTCAACTTAACCCGAGCTATGTTGATGATGACAATGATATGTGGATAAATAATGACAAAGTAAGCCCGAGGTACAAAGCCGAAAGTTACTCTGCAACTCCGTTTGAAATAGTTGAGGGAAAACTTCCGAAAATCCCTAACCAGGTAACTTCTCCCAACCAGGATTTGAATTCGGAGCCGCTCGTTTCACAGTCAGTCAAGCTAACCGTTACTGCACAGCAGTGGATAGAGAGAGAGAAAACAAAAAATACAGCCTATTGATCAATCAAAACAAGATAATATTTTAATTTATTTATGCTAATAAATTTTAATGCATTAGTATAATAACTGTTTTTGTTTTGTTTATGTAATTTTAAGCGGGCAGGCTTCACTTTCAAGTAGTTATTACATTTTAATTTTTAAGAATATAAATGATTGTGTACTATAGCTAAAGGGCTCTTAAGATTTTCAACCCGATGTCCTCGAGTAACTGTGTAGACCGAAACGGTTGGAAAGATCAACTGAAAATCTTGTAAGTTAATTGTTTCGCTTGCACAAAAAAACAACCCAATCGTTTCTTAGTTTTCGATGTTGTATTTGTGTGGAAAGTATACACAACAGGGATCGTAATGATAATTTTTCTCCAGATTTACATCTTGTACTTGAGTGACTCCTATTTCAAAGCATATCGTTGGGTTAATTATGTAGGCCTATCCTTATTTCTCTGTCTGTCTATTTCTGCTCTCTTAGTAGAACTTTCAATAAATCTTTTCATGCACTTCAAACTCTTTGCACTCTGTGAAGTAGTTGACAACTGAGCTTCTTACTCTATTGTGCCGATTTATCCTAAGAAGTTCTCCCTTTCTACAGAAGCTAAGCACATGTGGTAAGGTTTCAATCTCATTGCACATGCGGCAATTTTATACTTGACTTCTGCCGGGACACTTCTCACAGCCATTAAGTTGGCATTCATTTTTATTGCATTGTCCACCACTGCGAGCAAGAAAGATCTTTTTTGCTAGAAATCCAGGAGTTGCATTTTGTCCTTTCAGAGAAAGAAGACACTCCCTGACCGTTGTGGGGAAGCTGCCTCTACTTCTGGTACTGTTGTTCTCGCATAGTTTTCCTTAGCTTCCTGACATTGGTGGAATTATCAGTGTTCAGCTCCAGTTGTTGTAAATTTTCACTAATTTCATTAGAGAAGCAGTATATATATATATATATATATATATATATATATATATATATATATATTTATATTCTGTGGTTTAGTGTTAATTTCTATTTATTTATTTACAGTTTGACTCGAACTGTACTCACGCTCATAAGGATGATGTACCAACGTTAGACATTCACAGATAGATTCTCTAGTCATGTGATCAACATGATTTAAGACAAGACAGAGAAATACATCCACGTAGTGATATTAAACATCACCTCCGCGAAATCAAAGTTTTCATATATATTCTTCGAGAAATAAAAAAATTGCTTTCGTCCGCAGTAGTCTTCTAGGCTCATAATATCTTCATTCCAAAGTTTCTAGGAACTGAGTTATTCACTATATATGTGTTCTACTTAGGTTTCCGGTATTTGTTCGTCTTATTTAAAACAATGATTTACAATCGTGTATTTGTCATAACATATCACATCGTTTTAATACCTCAGGCGATCCGCTTTCACATATTTAATTTCATCGCGCTTTGTATCGATGTCACATTTATCCGATTTAACTGCGCAGTCTTCATTATCATCATCATCATCATCATCATCACCACCACTACCACCACCACCACCACCAATTTCTTCATCGTCATCATCATCGTCTATCTAGGAAATGAAATGATCTATAGCACAGTGAGTATTTTACTTATTTGTTCCGTCCAAAGTGCGAGATTTATGTATATTTATTTGAAGGGTTCAGAACCATAATGGGCCAAGCGCCATTTACTAAAACCGTAGAAAATAAGGTTTAAAATGAAGTTATTACCATAATTCAATGGAAACATATAGCAAATAATATAAAGTATACACATTAAAACTAAATGATATGTCAATCTTCATTACACTATGGTATTCACTTAACTTTAACCCTTGCTTCTTAATAAATGGCGCTTGGCCCACTATGGCTCTGAACCCTTCATTTAATTAACCGAATAGAAAAAATGATTGTTACTGCTGTCATTAGTGTTACATTTAGCAAATACCGATATGCTAGATCGAGGCCAGTGGATCACAAACATTGTTGTGCACATGCGTGAGTTTAGATGACGTAATTAGCATTATTGGTTATCATTTTGTAGGCTACTGAAATATTAGCACAGTGTGCGTTTAACTATTCAAGTGATAGAACTATATTTCACCAGTGTTCTTCTTGTGCATGTTCCATCAACAAGAATTCGATGTACGAGTAAGTTTACTGAAAATCTTTTACTTCTAGGTATTTAGAAAATAAATAGGAAATACTGTACAATTATAAACAAGAAAAACAATTGAATAAGTTAAATGTGAACATGAAGTTAGAGTAGGAGATTTGATATAGAATAGATTACATGAAAATAATAAAGTGTGTTGTTGACAAATTGGAAATGTTTTCATTCGCTTTTTATGTCTCTTTCTTTGGTAATAATGATTCATGGAATAAATATATTGGGAGTGAAAGATCTAGGGACCTAGAAGCAGTTAGCCTATAGCTTTCCATTCAAACCATTTAAGTTTAATTTAACTTAATCACTAATATCTCGGTATTTTTTAGTCCTGCTGAAAAGAAATTTGGCATACTTACAGTATACGATATCGCTTATTCTGCACTTTTATTTTCAAAGAACGTTTTCCTGTTAACAGTAATTAATTTCCATGTTGAATAGAAGTTAAGCATTCATCATGCTTTTCAGTGATATTTTCCACAAATCTACAGGGTTGTTTCCGATCTCTGATAACGAATTTGAATGACGTCATGTGCGTCAGGGAGTCAGACGACAGCTGAACTGTGGCGCGAGATGACGGACCATAGTCAGAGTGCACGGCGACTCACAGTAGAATCCCAAGACAATCTAGCCTTTTTGGGAGAGGTACATTACGACCCATTCCAATGCCAAGTACAGTTAAGTGAAAATAAAAGAAGCCTGCAATAAACGAGGTTTCGTTATTTCAAAGAAAGGCATCTTTTGTATACTTAGTAAGATTGGTAAAGCTCGAATGGAATTAATTTGTATCATCTTGTGGGGTGCGGCGACTTGTGATGGGGGTGGATTTGCTTGCTTTTCCCACTCTGGAATTAATCCCATCCGAGCTTTGCCAGTCTTATTAGGTACACACAAGATGCCTTTCTTGGAAATAACGAAGCAACGTGGTTTGCAGGCTCGTAGGCCCTATGATTTTCACGTAACTGTACTTAGCATCGGAAAGAGTTGTTATGTACCCCTCCCAAAAAGCCTTGATTTTCTTGGGCATTACTACTGTGATACACCGTGCACTCTGATTATGAAATCACTCACTACTGGTGTGTCACCTCTCCCCGCAATTCAGCTGTCAGTGTGATTCCTGACGCACATGACGTCATTCAAATTCGTTATCAGAGATCGGAAACAACCCTGTATTACTTAAAAAAGTCTTATTTTAGAAAATCTGTATTAATTACCGGTACATGAACGATATAAACTAAAATATTTTACTTATTTCTTCAAAAAGAATGTATACAAAAACCTAGTAAAAACTAATTGGTAATATACCAAAATTATTCCTAGATTTCCGAATACTTTCTTTTTTCCTAAGTATCTTGTAGTACAATATCAATTGATGAATTTGCTAATACTGCACCTGTTAAACCTCCAATAGTAAATAAGAATACAAAGCCATAGATTTCTATACAACGCAGTATTTTTTTAATATTTTCATTAACCATATTATTTATTAAAATAAATGCTATAATAAAGATCGTGGTGTGTGTTGTTAAAGTGCAAAAAAAAAACATAACCATCCAGAGCTTCATATATATATATATATATATATATATATATATATATATATATATATATTTATATTTATATTTATATTTATTCATTTAAGGTTTTGGAAAACTAGCAGCAAAAAATAAATTTAAAGCGACAATTGAAGTGACATCCGCATATAAAAGGGACTATCTCGGACAATTAAGAGATATCTAGGATATTATATTTCACAAGGAAAAGAAAAGTGTTTTCTTTAAACAAAAATATGAATAGAAAAAATGTCATTTTTACCCATAAAAGCTTAGTGAAAATGTTGACTATGTCAGAATGTTTTAGACCTCAATCCTTTCACGATTTCAACATCATTAAACTATGCATATCATACTAAAAATCATTAAACTGTGCATATCATACTAAAAATAAACAAATACATAGAAAAGGAACGCTATACGTTTTCTAGAATAAATAATTGTATTAAATGTTATGGCGTGTTTTATCTCTATTTGAGTGGCAATGATGAAAGTAGAACGTCTGAAAAAAATGTTTTTGTTTAGAGACTTGTGGATTTTTTTCTAGTATGTATATGCAAATTACCGGCAGTAAACAAACACGTAGACTCAAATAAGGTTTTTGAGTGGACCTCTAAAATCGAATCACAACGAAATGTTGGTCTGAATGCTAAATATACTGGTTTTGTTCACGAGCAGCTATGTGGTCATCGCCAGGCATTGGGTTGATTGGCTCATTTAGACCTTGTCCATCTACAGAATTTTTGCATTAGAACTTTACCAATAGTGCGGCTCCCTGGTCATGTAGTGACAATGACGTAAGACTCCACGTAAGTTTTAAATATCTGTCATTCTGTCCAGGACAATGGAATCGGCATCGATGGGATAAACCGAGGGCCTCTGATAAACCGGACACGTTTCTGAGTCTGGTGCAGCGTGACGATCAGAGCGTGATTCATTGCAGTTCTGGTATCGTATGGAATTGCTATTGTTATTTGAGTGCCACGTATTTGTTTACGTCCTACAGTATCCGATGTCTTTTCATCGGTTCGTTTAACACTTGCAACAGTTACGAGGCAGATGCATTCCTGGAAATCTTAAAGACACGCCACTAAAATATATAGTACTACATTAAGGAAAGGAATACGATCAGATTCCATACCACATTTCAGTGATTACATCAGTTTCAGCATTTCGGAGGGTGGAGAGTGAGGGAATTCAATTTTAGAGCTACATACTACTGACTCGGTGTTCCCTTTATCTGCATTATTCTGGGTTAATGCTGGAACGTGCTCACAATTTGCGTGTACGTTTTCTATGCAATGTTAGCAAATAAGATCATATTACACCATTCCTGGAAGCAATAACTTGGTATAAACTAGATGAAAAAATAAATTCACATTCACTTCTCTTCCAAATCTTGAACTACTTTGTAACATCGCAAAATTTCCCTATCCTTTGCCGATCCGTGCATGCAAAAAGGATAGGAAACTACGTACTGATTACAATTTAAATCTTTAATATCCTACATAATAAACTCTATTCATTTTGGTTAGTTAATTATAATAAGCGGTAGCCTTGCACCAAACTGTCCACATAGCCGAGAAGTTCAATTACTCGTGCAGTATCTAGTTCTAATCCTCCCAAGAGTGAGAATAAAATAGACTAAAGTAGATCTGCTTAAGCCTTGAAGAAGGATTATAATGATGCTTGATTAAACAATTAAATAAGGGTTAATTGAAGGGTAAAATATAAAGAAATTGCATTACAATAGTTTACGTAATATGATTTTTATGGTTTAAATTGTGTGAGTATTAAGACATTTTATTGCTGTTTTTTCACATAGATATGTGTGTGAAGATAAAAAACGTAGTGTTCAAAAGTATATCTGGTTAATGTTCGACTTATGTCAAAATGTTGTTAAAATATAAGAAAAACTCACAGATCGAATAAGTAGTCTCTGAGATGTAATTAGTCGAAATTTTAACTCTGTACAGTACTTGCATTCAGAATTACTTCTTTATACCTTCCCTTGGAGGGAGTAACAGTTACTAGAACCTTCAACTACATGGAGTCCAAATCTCATGACCAGGGAAAGGATTTATATGTAAATACATATTTACTTATAAAGCTAATATAATTTATATTTTGCATTATCTTTATGTTTCACAATGTGTAGGGTTGAAAAATCCTACTTTTATTTTCCATATTTTTCCATATTTTAGAGTTTAGTACATATTTTCGTTAATTTCCATATATTTTCCATATTTCATATAAAACAGTCCATATTATATTAGGTTTAACAATAAAACAAAACAAAATTCCATTAACTTTTAAAAATACATTTCAACAATAGAGATTTAAACACATGTTCAGTAATCCCTTTAACATCAGAGTTATTTGAAAATTAGCAGTCCTATCAACAATGGGAAAGTAAGTTACAAAACTGTATTAATTTAATTTAAAATTTTTAACAGACTTCAGTTGTGCAGCTCAACAGTTAAATGCCAGTCAGAGTACACATAGGTTCAGTTTTGTAAATCATACTATAAAGACGGTAAATATGCCAAAAGTACGTCATTCAGTCAATTTAAAATCAAAACTAACAAGTTACATTTCAGAATTTAAAGAAGATGGTTTATCAACTGACAATAAAATATTATTTTGTAATTTGTGTCAGTGTGCAGTATCATCTACACAAAAGTTCCTGGTGCAACAACACATTACAACTAGTAAACATCAGGCCAACAAACAACTAAATTCCAAGCAGAGACAATTGTTTTTAACACAACCAACAACATCGAATGTAAGATCTGAGTTTAACATCGACCTGTGCCGTTCTCTCATCTCTGCTGATATTCCTCTCTACAAACTAAAGAATAAGGTCTTCAGGGAATTCCTTGAAAAATATACTCAACATACAATCCCGGATGAGTCAACACTTAGGAAGACGTATGCTCCATCCATCTACGATGAGACAATACAGAAGATAAGAGATGAAATTAAAGATAGTTCAATTTGGGTTTCCATTGATGAGACTCCCGACAAAGAAGGTAGACTTGTTGGTAATGTAGTTATCGGTTTGTTAAGTGAACAATATTCTGAACGAATTCTTTTACATTGTGATGTTCTAGAAAAGTGCAATAACAAAACTATAGTTAAACTGTTCAACGAAGCTATGGGTATCCTGTGGCCAAAGGGTATTATGTACGATAATGTGTTATTCTTTATTAGCGATGCTGCCCCTTATATGGTCAAAGCTGGACAAGCATTATCTGTTGTATATCCTAAATTGACTCATTTTACTTGTGTGGCGCATGCATTTCATCGTGTGGCAGAAGTGGTCAGAGACAATTTCCCTAAAGTAGATTTGTTGATTTCATCAGTGAAAAAAGTATTTCTCAAAGCTCCCAGTAGAGTTAACGTGTTGAAAGAAATGTACCCTGAAATTCCATTGCCACCAAAGCCAATTTTAACTAGATGGGGTACATGGCTAGAAGCAGTTGAATATTATGCCGAACATATAGACTCTATTAACAATGTTCTCCTTGCATTGGACTCTGAAGATGCAGTCTCAATTGATACTGCGAAAACAGTTACCTGTGACATAAGTGTGAAGAATGACTTAGCTCACATTCAGCATACATTTTCATGCATCATAAAAACGCTCAAAAGTCTCCAAAATAGGCACCTTTCACTATCTGAAAGTTTTGAAATTATAAATAGTACTGTGGAACAACTGAATCGTGGTAGAGGTAAAGTTGCAGATGCAGTAAGAGCTAAGGTGGACACTGTACTTTCAAAAAACCCTGGATATGAAGAACTACAAAAGGTTGTTGCTGTGATGAGTGGTGAATCAACAGTGAAGATTAACTTGGACTTATCCCCAGCAGACATTGTGAAATTGAATTATGTACCAGTTACTTCTTGTGACGTCGAACGCTCTTTTAGTCAGTATAAATCTATCCTCAGAGACAATAGAAGAAGATTCACTTTTCAGCACTTGAAAGAAATGTTTGTAACCTATTGTTATGGTAACAGACAATAAAAATTGTGTTTTGTTGAAACTACATTGGAAGATAAGGTACGTCCATTATATTTTTTGTTTAGTTTGATTAAAATGTACCAATATTTAACGTACATAGTCATTTTTTTATAATTTTAAGTCCATATTTAATTCCATATTTTGGTAAAAATAACTACATATATATTTACATATTTCATATATTTTCAGTCCATATAAATCCGTTCCCTGCTCATGACGTTTCGCGAGAGCCAATAACATGCAAGCGCGACATTGTCAAACCTACAGAGTGGATGAAGCGTGCTCCACCGAAGTCGTCTGGCGGGAGGGATGGGCGGCCGGTGTTGAAAACAGGATCCGTTCTTAATAAGAAAACAGTGTAATACAACAATAAATAATATATTCGTACAATAATATATAATGCATTAGAAAGTCGCCCTGGGTGGCATAGTTGGTATAGCGCTGGCCTTCTGTGCCCGAGGTTGCGGGTTTGATCCCGGCCCAGGTCGATGGCATTTAAGTGTGCTTAAATGCGACAGGCTCATGTCACTAGATTTAGTAGCATGTAAAAGAATTCCTGCGGGACAAAATTCCGGCACACCGGCGACGCTGATATAACCTCTGCAGTTGCGAACGTCGTTAAATAAACCATATATATAGTTTGTATTAGAAATCATACCTTTAAAGTGATGTTTGCAATTCCAGGGGAAAAACGAATGGAGTGTTTTCGAAGTAATTTAAATTTAAATTCGCTACTCTTTTAGGTATATTAATATATTTTCTATCATCCTGTTTTTCCGTTTTTTGAACTTCTCTGCATACATGTAACTCAGTTCATGTCCACCGCTGTGGTCTCGTGGTAGCGTTTTCGCTCCCGAACCCACCAGGCCGATGTTCGATCCCCGCTTGGGATGAGTTGCCTAGGTGAAGTTTTTTTAGGTTTTTTCCCCTCACTCCTATGGATGAACATCAGGTAACTTTATCAGGCGTTATGGAGCGCTGCTGCCGTTTTGCTTCCCCATGCGGACGAATAGTGAACGACTTGATTCCCGCTTTCGATAAGTTCGCCGAATAATAACATCCGTGTTGTTTCCGCTCACTTTCGGCTAGTGGCGCTTCGCTACTCCACTCTATCACCGCGCAGTTAAGTCAATCAGGCTTGCAAGTAGTCAGTGCAGTGTGTGTCAGGCCTGTACCCACCTGAAAAGTTCCGAAATTTCTTCACGATTTTAATATTCTATGATCGAATGTTATATAGTGCGTGCATATTATTTTTTCACACTCGTATGTGGGCCACTGCGCTGTTTATTGCCGTATCCGCTCTACTCCCGCGAGCGTGGAAAGATAAAATGTAAGCACTGTGTTTCAAAATTTGAAAAAAAACGAATTAACATATTTTTAACTCATAAATCAGTTCTTCGCCTTAATTGCGAGATATTTTAATTCTAAGAGGAAGAAAACGTTTGTTCTTTATGTACACGTTAAGTTATTTTTATTTCGCGACTTCTTTGATATGGTATCACAACCCTGTTGGTGTCGCGACCCCTAGTTTCTGCAACCGTATAGTGCAGGCATGTCAATTGATGCCCACAGGAGCAAGCGCGCGCTTTAGAGCCCAGGAGAGCTTGAGCGCTTTACAGCGGAAAGGAAAGAGACAGACGAAAGAGGTGGTATATGCCGCTTGGTCGAGCTATATTCAGGGATGGCCAGCACTGATTCAATAGATAAAGAGAAGAGAACTTATTAAAACTGTATCCATGTTAATTTTTAGATTTGCCTGAGAAGTATAAGTGCATTATAAGAATGTAAGTTTTAATTTTAATGCTCATTTTTCACAAGTTTGATTTTTTTATTCAAAAGAAATATTTTCTCAACTTTTCGTATAGAAAATTGAAATTTTCAGATATATGCCTATTTATTTACAGCCTTACAGAATGTTTTCGTAAATCTAATATACCGCATATACGTATTACTGAAGATAGTGTATTGAAAATTTTAAAAATATTCGCATGGAAATTGTTTGTAAGGAAATGAATTAACAAGGCAACTACTGTTACATCATAAGCAAAAGATACGTGCCCAAGTGTTGTAAAAATGTCAGCTCTATAGCTTCAGCACATTTCGAGAAAATAATTTAATATTCTGATGATAGGAAGTTGCTCACAAATATCACCTTAAAAGCATAATGCGATAAGAGTTCTGTTATATAATATTAGTTACACTTAAAACAGATACAGTACCTAGGTAAGTTTGCTTTGTACTGTAATATTGTTTTGATTAGTTTATTGATTACTTTTGTAAGGCTAAAGATACCATCAATATAAATTCCAACTTATCATGTTATACTCAATCTCTTTCTTTGGAATATCAATTTCTTTATTAATTATGTGTTTCATCCACTTGATACACTATAATATTATAGTACTATGGAATTTAAGTGAATATTCCTCTTAACTCTCTATTATATTATTAAGATTTAAAACACAAGTGCAATATTAAGAAATCAGTGTTAGTACTTTTGTTTTATAGACAATATAGATAATATTAAACAGAAAGCAGCCATATAAAAATAACGACATAAAATTTCACGTTCCGTTTGAAGTTTGTGCACCACTGTTTTCTTAATCCAACAGGTTGCTTATTCATATACACAACCCTTCCTCTTTCCATACTTAGCGCTTGCTGCCCGCGCACAACGTGAAGGTCAGAAAAATGTGCTTGCTTTGACATCACTGGTATAGTGTATAACTTGAATGCTTTTGCACCTAGGATAATAATTAGTAAATGTGATTTCTCGAAACAAATACGGTAGCCTATGGTTTCTTTTCAGTACCCAGTTTCTTGTTGCATTTGCGATTCTCTGTGACACTGTGCGTGTGACATAATAGACCTATTCCGGGAATATGCTAGACGTTCGGCTGAAGCAGATTATAAAACACAAATGCAGACGGAGGCAGAACAATTGACAGTTGTTGCGTAAGAGCCACACAACGGCCATGAGAACGTACACCTCAACCATGACCCACATAATAATAGAACATAAACACCTGTGGGCGTATCTCGGCCGCAGAGGTCTACGAGAAAAGTGTTTCATCTTCTTCGCCGTCAGTCGTCGAGATTGTTGAAGTCGTGACAGAAAATGTCTCTTTTTTTTTATTACTTCTATCAGTCTTCGCTTTGTCCATTCCCGGAGGAGATTTTATTCCATAACAATGGGAGTAATTAGTCCAACGAAGTTTCTCTTACTGTTAGAGTGTCGGAGACAGAATTTGAGCCTTACTATAGGATGTGAGAGATATATTAATGAGAAGATAGGAAATACGTAGCTGGGCCTATCTGTTTCAACACCTTTTATCCGCAGAAAACTTCAACTTTAGTCCTACTACAGAGACATTATTATGACGTGAGGCGAGTAAACGGCGGGTTAAGGCTGGTTCACAATAAACCGGGAACGAGAACCAGAATGAAAACGAGAAGCAGAGGACGTGAATATGAAAATTTTTATTCACAATAAACCGAGAACGTAGACGACTATGCATATCGATATACATGTCAATAACGATAAGTAAAGTCGATATTACGCATTCTGATGTTATTTGTGTATAATTGACCAATGGCGTTCTCTCATGAGTACAAGGCAGCCAACATAAACCCAGGTTAACCAACTTCGAAATTTCAACTGAAACATTTCATTAGGTACGGTACTATAAATATGCCCATGCATCTTTATTATCACAACCTATTTTAAGTCTACCATAACGTAAAATAATTAGAGAAGAAACATTTGTAATAGAACAAAAATGAACACAACCGTAGTTATTGAATTGAAGCATGAATATGTAGTGTGTAATACAACCAATACAGTAATAAAATATGATTCACTTGCGATCGGTGTTCAAAGATGCAGCTATTGAAAGCCAAGTATTCTCCATTATCTCATCTTTATACGAGGCGCGCCGCTTATCGTAAACGTGAGGATTTTCCTCAACACTCAATATTAGAATCTCATCAAATAAAACTTGCTCCATGATGCACAGCGCAGAACAAAATAATGCATAGGTTTGTCACGGTCTTCTTGCTACAAAATATACGACGACAAAATAGCTTTTAGATGGCAATAGAATGAATCTAGTGGGCTGTGATCGGAAGCGTGAACGCCAAAGTTGAAACTTGGCCAACTCTCCGTTCCCGATCCCGGGCTCCGGCAAACTTTTCGTTAATTGTGAATGCTCACATTTAAATATACAAATTTTAACAATTTAAAGTTTTCGTTTTCGTTCCGATTCTCGTTTCCGGTTTATTGTGAACCAGCCTTTACTGCCGGCCTGCTCCCTGCGCGGCCTGCGATGTGCGGGCTGTTAGAGGTGCATCGTAGATCCTCAGTCGCCATATGGCATTCACAGCTGCCGTGTAAATGAGAGAATTACTGCGTATTTTTTATACGAAACTAAAGTAATCATTTGTGGGCTCCACGAAGCCGAGATCTAACACCCTGTGATTTTTATTTATGGCGAACACTAAAAGGTAGGGTTTATAGGAAAAGTCCTCATTCTATGTATAGATGAACTAAAAGACTATATATACGAGAAGAAATCGAGGCTATCAATGATGCTGAACTTCAAAGTGTTGCTCGTTCGTTTATCAGAAGATGTTAGTTGTGTGTGGCGGCAAATGGAGGCCATTTTCAGCAATGACCGTGAGCATGGTAAGTCCAAATTATATATTGAACATTTATTGTTAGTTCCCGTCGTTTTCTTGCCCCATGTCATAATAATGTCTCTGTACTTGAAAATTAAGTTTGAGTTTCCCATCAAGAAATTCAATACTTATTATGAACACATTGCAAATTTAACAATATTCCTGATATTGAGTGTGACTATAAAACAAGGGAATCTTAGTTCGATTCTTGTTAAAAGACTCGAGTATCTATTTCAATTTCCACTGTCATCTTTGTGTATTTTATGTAGCTTTACAGGTGGCCCTACATCATGAGGATACAATATCCATAAAAGTAGTCTTGATGAATAACTGTTAATATTTTCATTCTTTGAAGTATTTATTTTCGTTACGATGAAGGGCATAAAATATATGAAACACGAAACATTGATGACTGTCAATTATAGCTAAGTTTTGACCTTATATGGGTACAATACGTTAAAAGGAACTTGTTTAAGATAGCAAAATGTGTTTTACCCTTTTTTCATCTTACAGGGATTCAGAATTGTTGTAAATTTTCGATAAAAATTCGATATGTAGGCCTATGTCATGAATCGTAAAAAAATTGCTAAGTGTAAGATCATAAATGCTTGCATCTTAACTTTTGAAAGTAAAAAGCATCATAAATGTAGAAGGTTTGTGGATTCCTGTCGCATTTTCTAAATCCTGAAGTGGAAAGTCAATAAGTCACGACAAGTCCTTCCACATTTCAAAATCTACAAGGTTTTTCAGAACTACTATTTCTAATTTTAAAATATGATAGAGGGCATGCAATTAAATTATTTTTCTTGATAAAGTAGGTCCATGCTTACAGGATTAGAGCTTAATTAAGAAACAAAATTAAGTCAAGAAACGATGTAAATAAATCGTAGCTGCATAGTCTGCAGTTCGTTCTTCGAACTTAAGTTACAAAAATTAATCGTAAATTTGAATAGAAAATAATAGGGAAGAAAATTATATATTAATGTCATCATCATCATCATCATCATCATCATCATCACCATCATCATCATCATCGTCAAGTTTGAGAATTAGTTAAGAACAGTAATTAAATAATAATAAATAATACGAATTGTGAGAAAATAATCTGTAAGGTACCTATACAAAAAGCAGTTCTTGAGGGGCCAAAGGTAGACCTACTGAGAAAGGATGGTGAATAAATATGTAAACTCCTAGCTTGTCAGTCACTTCGCCCACCTCAAATTTTCTGTTCCACTGAAGAAACTGTAAAATGTTGAAGAGAAAAAGTGTCAATAAATCTTTCATTTCATCTTTTTCACAATCGTGGTGTATCTCTTTCAGGATTCTACTGAATGAACTCTCTCTGTACGTTTAACAATAATTTAGAATCTCCTTCTGGACACTCAAACGTTAAGATGTTCCATGTATGCAAAACTGCTACTGCTACTGCTACTGCTACTGCTACTGCTACTGCTACTGCTATTGCTACTGCTACTGCTGCTGCTGCTGCTGCTGCTGCTGCTGCTGCTACTACCACCTCCATCACCATTAGTAAATAATAATAATAATAATAATAATAATAATAATAATAATAATAATAATAATAATAATAATAATAACAATAAAGGAACATGTTAAAAGAATACTGACACATTGTTTCTCAACAGAATGTTAACATTTTAACATCATCATCATCATCATCATCATCATCTCCTTCATGGATTAGATCATTACTAATCTGTTCCGGCTCCAAAGTATAGTTGATCACTCCATCTTTTGGTTGGTCATCCTCGACTTCTGAGACCTTAAGGCTTATAATTTAGAATCATACGGGTCAGCCTTTCTTCATTCATTGTGCGGAGGTGTTCAAACCATTTGTTTCTATATTCTTCTATTTTTGTTAGTATGCTGACTATTTGTAGTTCTTTGCGGATAGGCTATCTTCATTCCTTTTCTTATCTAAAAGAATATATCCTGCTACATATCGAAGAAATCTCATTTCTGCTGATTCCACTCTTCTTATCATGTTTTTATTAAGGGTCCAGCATTCCGATCCACACATCAATGCAGGTAAAGCTAAAAGTTATAGAACTTGAGTAAAGTTTCTCTTCTGATTTTCCTTCCTAGTGTTCTCTTAATTGTACCACAAATATGTTGGAACAGATTTAATTTTCTGTTAATGTCCTTTGTCCTATCATTTCCTAGGAAGACCCCTAAATAGTTAAAATCAGTTACCTGTTCTATTAAAAGATTATTCACTACTATTTTGGCTCTTACTATATTCTTCCCATGGAACGCCATTACTTTGGTTTTACTTGGCGATATCTGTAGGTTATGTTCAGCAGTAACTCTTTCTAATAGAAAAATGGTTCTCTGTAAGCTGTCCTCGTCAGTTGCTATCACTGCCTGATCATCTGCAAAGAGGAGTGTATGTAATTTTCTATTATCAACTCTAAAATTTTCTGATAAAATATACTGCCATTTCCTTATGACATTGTCAATATAAAGGTTAAACAGAACGGGTGCTAAAGGGCATCCTTGTCTCACATTTAACAATTTTCTAAGATGTTTGCTTTTTACTACGTTTTTTTAAATAAAATTTTAATTAACATACCTATTCTCTCTCCGAGAATTACGAAGATACGAGTTTAGAAGGCATTGACTTACTCGAAGGTTTTGTAATATGTTTCATTGCACTTTTCTTTGCAAACAACTAACTGATATGGGTCGTGGAAACATGATGAAAAATCGAGATATTAATTTCGCGTCATAAAAATCTGTGCCTATAGAATTAGTAATAAAATATATAGACATGCCTGAATGCAGTATGTTTATTGTGTAATTCAATATGGTTATGTTGTTTAGTCTATTATCCGAAGATAGGTCTGGATCCCACAAGTGACACCAACAAGGCATCACTCATGGGGCAGCTAGGCCAGGAGATAATGAGGTAGGATGGACAGTTCCTTTCCCCCTCCATTGCATACATTGCCGACTAGCTACGTATTACACTAATCAGACTTCAGATGTCACATATCGTCAAGTGAGATGTAGGGGAAGGTAGCTTATATTGTACCGGCGCCTAAAGTGCACCACCTTAGTTACTGTCGTGTTTCTCGTGATATGTGACATCTGGCGGTTCACTGTGAAACTAGAGTCACCCGTGCGTCATTTTATCAGTTGTGAGCATTGTAGAAGAAAGGGTGGTTCGTTTACTAGAAGAAGCTCATTTTGTAGCAACTCACTCTAAATTTTGAACAACGTAACTAAGATGAGATCTGTAATAAGATAAGTAAATAAAAACTGTATGTATATGGCCTAACATACGTTCAGTTGTCCTACTTTCTGTGAAGTTATTCTCTCGTATTCGCATTCATAAGTTTCCTACAAGATGATAAAGAAAAAATGGAGGAGTTGCCTTTATTGTACCACTAGTAGTTTCCCATATTGTACCGGTACAATTTATGAAACCCAGTTTGTTACAACTTACAAAACTTGCGTTTTGGAGGATTAAAGGTTACATCCGTAGCTCAGGCGAAAGTGTTCAACAAGGAAAGAGTGCTTGAATTATATCTGTAGTGCTCGGGTAAAGTGGCACAAGTCAAAAATGTTAATTTTACAGGAGAAGGAAAAAAACTGTCTTCACATTAGTTTATGTCGATTTGATTTTCTTCTGTATGAATTATTGTAATGAAAGAAATACTTATGTCTCTTTTCCCAAGCGAGCAGATGTTCCGCAAGTTGTCAATAAATTATTAAAAAAATGTTTGTGCCAGATCGTGCGTATTTGCTTGGTTTCCGCACAAAACCAATCCGCGGAAAGTCTAAAATTCCATATTCAGTATTCCCAACCTAACACACATAATAATTTCCCTCTTCTTACCGCTTAAGTGACATATTGATTTTACTGCTTTAGGCTTTTAACATATTATTTTTAGAGACGTTCAATATAGTAATAATTATAAATTGGAAACTTACCACTGCAATTTCACCTAAATTGCACTGTTAATTATTGTTTTTAAATATTTGCAAAAAATTAAGTAAACTCTACAACTCCACTAAAGTTACTGCATTCGTGATGCAAGTAACGTTAAGGAAGCCGTGAAAAAATCAACAAGATTCCAGACTCATCATAGACTGGGGGAAAAAAAAAGACAAACGTATATCACGGCCTGCTGGAGTATAGTAAACACAGAAAACATTTTAAAGCAACAATGTTGAAGATAGATATTTTTGTTTTCCAAATTTGCCGTCATTGAACAGAAACCAAGATGGAGATTTCATTGCAACTAATTAGAAATTCCTCTTTCAGGTATGTAATAAACGATCTTCGCACAAAATAATGTACGATACACGAGCGGTATGTTTTCTTTCAATTCTCGGAAATTAAAAAAGCTCAACTACGTTTCGCTTTTTCAATCTTTTCCTCGAACATGAAAACTTCAACATACCGCTCTTGTAACGCATATTACTATTGTGGAAACTGACTTATGCCACTTTTCCCAAGTACTGCAGATTTGGTATCCTGGAAAATTCATGGGACTTACGCATATTTGAACCATAAGACTTTTCAAAGTGGACGAAAGTGGTTTGTCAACAGTCCAGAAAAGCCCCAAATAATGGATATGATAGGTACATTCATAAATTTTCAAGTAACTGTATTACTAAACGAAAATTATCGTTTTATGAAGCTTTATTATGTTTAGCAGTATCAAACACCATAACATGATAGCAATTTGGAGAATAGTCAACCTTCTTATTGTCCGCCATTATTTACATTGCACAAAACAAACCAGTGTCTCCAACAGTGTGTACGGAAAGTCACCAAGAAGTAGTTGTAAAGTCGCTAGATTTCTCATTGTCAACAAAGAAAGATTACATTTTGTTACTATGGGGTGCTAAAAAGATCGCTAAATTTCTATTTAAGCAATATAAAAGTTAAAAGAAATTGTTGTTGAAAAAGAGTTAAAGTCGCTAGATTGGCAACACTGAACAAACCTGTACAACATGGCCCGCGCATCACATATTTCACCTGTTTATGCGATGTTACCATAACCTTTTCACGTGAACTTAGATTGCATTTGAACCAAGGTAATTTGATCGCAGAAAAGTTTTATACAATAGAAGAAGTGTCTGAACTCGGTTCAATTTTCGATCTTCGATCAAAGTTGATCTTTAGTCAGGTAGTTTTATACAATTGGGCCTTATGGTAGTGGAAACTGTTGCTACTCTGTCGTAAGCCTCTTCTAAAAGCTTTCACAATTAGCATAACGATATAGTTGAATTTGAATTTAATCGCAACCACTTTTCCATAACCTGTGTGTGTAGTACACTCCAGTCGGACTGAGGAAAGACACATTTAGTGGTTAAAGCAATGTACTGAATAACCTGGTAGCTGGAATAACATGGCTCCATTTTCTTGAGCCTACAGAAGACCCTTCGGGTTCTTGCAGCTCTTTCTATCTGAGAAACGACATTTAAATGATTCAAATAACACTTCTTTATATAAAAATATATATATTGAGTAATTAACAATAATTATTGCTAGACTTTTAATACAAGGGATAGTAGATGTTAATTTAACACGTTATTAGACAGTGATTGATAAAAGAGAATTTTTTTTATCAAATCAGGTGTTAAAATAGTATAACAAGTTGTTAAATAAGTATCAAATATGAGTAGGTTTATTACAGTCAAATTACTTATCAATAGTACACAAGTTGAACCATTATGATATTACATGAAATGGAATATAAAAGTTTTTGACAAACGTTTTCGCCATAACCATGGCATCTTCAGGTCATATCAAAGGAGAACACATTAACACATGATGAACACTTAAAATATTCAGGTTAAAACAATCGTTAAAAGTTTAAAAACAGTTTGAACATATGCCATTAAAAATATACAAATAGCATGAAATTAACACCATGAAAAACATAGAATAGGCAATTAACACTGTACTAATTGATAAGTGTACAAAGAAGTAGAATAAAAGCACAACAATCTTCAAATATAGGCAGATGCATTTCCCAAAATAACGACACATGATACAGTATGTAGGTCGCTCATGCTGAATATTTTAAGTGTTCATCATATGAGCCGTTCAGAGCAGAAGTGGTGCAAGTCAAAATTGGGTAATGAGGTTTAAAGTAAAAATTCTGTAAAATATAGTGCAAAGTAGCAATTAATATGTGCTTTTTTATCCAAGAACTACTAATAGTTTATATAAATTTAATATTAGTCTAATTACTACTTTTCGCAGTATTTTACAGAATGTTTACTTTAACCCTCATTGGCCATTTTTGACTTACACCACTTCTGCTCTGAACGGCTCATATGTTAATGTGTTCTTCTTCAATATGACCTGAAGATACCATGGTTATGGCGAAAACTTTTGTCAAAAACTTTTATATACCATTTCATGTAATACCATAATGGTTCAACGTGTGTACTATTGATAAGTAATTTGACTGTAATGAACCTACACATATTTGATACTTATAGTATACTTAACTAACCCAACATGCCTTTAAAATTTTAAGTTGTTAAATGTTAACCTTATCATTCACTGATGAAATTGGCTCTACCGATTAGTTGATGACATCTGATCTGAGACTGGCGTTCGAATTCTGACGAGTTCTATGAGGACTTTCGTTACCAAGGAACATTCGCGTGTTTTTCTGAGTATTTTGCAAAGAGTTTGTAATATATAACTAGAGACACCAACGGCGCTAGTTTCGCGTACAAAATTGAACCGCTGTTCGGCCGCCATTAAAGGGAGTTGATGCTTCGCCAGGAGTGCAAGCAGTTCATGCTTATTGAGGAATACGAATAAATATAAGTACACTTGAAGGGAAATAATAAGAAAATGGTGAAATACTGCGCCGCAAATAATTGTTCGAACATAGCTACTATTGTAGGATGCTCAGGAAAGCATGCATATCTTAATATTTGGAAGAATCTTCCAAAAGCAGTTCCTCCTTTGAATGTGTTTACTGAATGTCGGAATATTTCTTGGATAAAGTTTTTTTTTCCAGAAACACATTAATCAGGTTTATAAGGTTGATTTCAACAATGTATGTAGTAAGCGTTAGGTGCCATTACATTACAGTGGATTATAATAGCAGAGTGTATAAGAAAATCCTCAGACTATATCTGTCTAAAACTGTTTTGTTTCACAATAAATGAATTAATCATGTAATTTTCGTTTTGTGCAGTATGTACTTCTACTTTTTTGTTGTATTAAATGCAAAGAAATTAGTGAAAAAATAGCTGATGGCCTACCTAGGCCTATTATTACCACTGCTACTAGGTCTACTATGATCACTACTACTAGGTCTACTATTACCACTACTACTAGGCCTACTATTACCACTACTATTAGGTCTATTATTACCACTACTACTAGGCCTACTAATACCACCAAAACTAGGCCTACTATTACCACAAAAACTAGACCTACTACTACCACTAATACTAGGCCTAATATTACCACTACTACTAGGCCTATTATTACCACTACTACTAGGTCTGTTATTACCACTACTACTAGGCCTACTATTACCACAAAAACTAGGCCTACTACTACCACTAATACTAGGCCTACTATTACCACTACTACTAGGCCTATTATTACCACTACTACTAGGTCTACTATTACCACTACTACTAGGCCTACTATTTCCATTACTAGTAGGCCTACTATTGCTAAAAAAATTAGACCTACTACTACACCTACTATTTCCACTACTACTAGGCCTACTATTACCACTACTACTACGCTTACTATTACCACTACTACTACGCTTACTATTACCACTACTACTAGGCCTATTATTACCACTACTACTGGGTCTATTATTACGACTACTACTAGACCTATTATTATCACTACTACTAGGTCTAATATTTCCACTACTACTACGTCTACTATTACCACTACTACTAGGTCTACTATTACCACTACTACTAGGCCTACTATTACCACTACTACTAGGCCTACTATTACCACTACTACTAGGCCTACTATTACCACTACTACTAGGCCTATTATTACCACTACTACAAGGCCTACTATTACCAATACTATTAGGCCTACCATTACCACTACTACTAGGCCTACTAATACCACCAAAACTAGGCCGCCTATTACCACTACTACTAGGCCTATTATTACCACTACTACTAGGCCTATTATTACCACTACTACAAGGCCTACTATTACCACTACTATTAGGCCTACCATTACCACTACTACTAAGCCCACTATTACCACTACTACTAGGCCTACTATTACCATTACTCCTAGACCTACTATTAACGCTACTAATTGTATTAAAAAGTCCTACTAACCTCTAACTTGGTGGTCATCAACTACACATTGAATAGATTTTTTGTGATAAAATTTATTCTCTCTATATTTTAGATCAGTTTCCAGAATTTTTATGATCTCATATTTCACCACTAAATATTTTCTAAGCCCCATATACCTTCCTCTTCCTTTGCATGAAAGGACTGAAATATAGATCATTTTAAATACTACAGTAAATATCCATTATTATGTCCTTAAAACAATACTAGTAATATTGAAAATTAATGTTGACATTGCCATTATTCAATATTTCACATACTTACCCCGAGTGTATATGGTGATTTAATTTATTTTTTTAGAATATCGCCAAAGTTGAATCATTAAAATATTTTAATAAATATAGCGCTCCTCTGCCATTCATGTTTATTTCATCACGACTCATCCTTTGTAAGAGATGTTTAAAACAGTGTTTATCACCAGGCTACATCAATGTATTGTGGTACTGTTTTCAAATTTCGCGCCGCAAGCAATCCCTTTAATGGCGGATGGTAGCTGAATCAATTTGTGACATTTTTCTTGCCTGCTACTCACGGGTATGTGTCTCTAGTAAGTATTACAAACTCTTTGGTATTTTGATTTCCTCTGCAACTCTATTTTTTATGCTCGACCATGCCGAAATGTAGTAATTATACACCTGGTAGCAGTCCTTTAATGCATGTCATTAAAGTACACCTATTCATTAAGGTTCAGGTTTTCGATTATTCTCGGATATGCAATCGAAAGACAACTAGCAAAACGTCACGCAGGCTGGAAATCCAATACTGTCGCAGAAGGTTATGTTCTGTTACTATAATAATTAGCGTTAATTGTAAATAATATTCAAATAAATTCAATTTGTCATCTCGTTTTTCAATGTCGAATTCTATTTCAAGGTTATATCAAGTTTACTCTCTAGGTTATATCAAGGTCGTCGACATTCGTTGCCCGGAAAAAATCAATACTTTCGCGTCTGCGCACATCTCACAATTTACGAGATTGCACAAGGTCAGTTCGCTCCCCAGTCCCATAAGAATAAAATGAATACTTATGATTAATTTCAAGTTAGAAATATGTTTGAGCATAAAAAGTCGTATGAAACTTGCCTATAATGGTAATTAAGACGCTCGTATGAAAATTATGAAACTCGCTTGCGCTCGTTTCATAAACATCCTCGCGTCTTAATTACTATCATTATAGGCTCGTTGCATAATGTACTATTATTTAACGTCTCTATAAAAATAATCAATTACATATTTTATACGACATCATCAATTATTTTTGAAGAGGTAAAGTTTCGCTATTATCAAAATATGAAAAGAATTATTCTTATATTATGAAACAAATTCCGTAAAGTTCATATCATTTTCGGCCCTAAACGCTATAGTAACTGAAACACTGCATATACACACATATAATTTTCTTCTATTAAAACGGCACTTGAAAGGCCTTGAGGTTACGAAATTACTTTGTTCCTCTTGCTCACAAGACGCTAAGAAATAGCCGTCATTTTGACATTGTATAGTGAAAATTCCTTATCAAAAAGGGCAAAACCCTCGTGTATTTATAACTTGTAATGAAGCTACGCACGGGTTGTGTCATTCTTATACAACTGAGAACTCTCCCAGTATTGTATGTTTCTGACCAGTTCTGCTGATTATGTTCTCACGTGAAGCTGGGGTTTCATTGTTAATTTTATTTGCTTGTCTAGCAATACATTTATTACATTTTCAAGGGTAGAGGTCACCTGGATTCGGTGACCTCATACCTTAGTAAAGTCGTTATCATCCATCATCATCATCATCATCATCAACATCAACAACAACAACAACAACAACAACAGGCAATAAGTCTCAGTGGTGTCCTGTTTACGGTCTGTGTAGTACGGAGCAAATCTCTTGACAATTAATATTAGAGGAGAAAAATTCTCTCCGGCGCCGGTGATCGAACCCAGGTCCTGGTTCTACGTACCAAGCGCTCTCACCATTGAGCTACGCCGAAGTTCAATCTACAGCACCGGATCGAACTCCTCTCCTCCAGTGCTTTCCCCCTTTAGCCTGACTCCAAGTTGGGCATGTATGTTGACATTCTATATTAAGTCAACTGCCCCATTATACAAGCAGCGCACTGTCCACACCTGTGGGGTAACGGTTAGCGCGTCTGGCCGCGAAACCAGGTGGCCCGAGTTCGATTCCCGGTCGGGGCAAGTTACCTGGTTGAGGTTTTTTCCGGGGTTTTCCCTACACCCAATATGAGCAAATGCTGGGTAACTATCGGACTCATTTCACCGGCATTATCACCATCTCATTCAGACGCTAAATAATCTAAGCTGTTGATAAAGCGTCGTAAAATAACCTACTTAAAAAAAGGAGCGCACTCAGTTAAGTGACTTGATGGCCGGGATTCCACAGTAACCTATAGAGTAATACGCACTGTTGCTCGAAGAATCTAGTAAAGATTATTATTTTTTGGTCCTACAGAATACATCTATTATGGTAACAATATTAGAGGAGAAAAATTCGCCAAGCGCTCTCACCATTGAACTACGCCGAAGTTCAATCTACAGCACCGGATCGAACCCCTCTCCTCTAGTGTTTTTCCCTTTGTGGCCTGATTCGAGCAACAGTGCATATTACTGTACAGATTATTATGCATATTACTGTGGAATCCCGGCCATCAAGTCAGTCAACTGAATGCGCTCCTTGTATAATGGCAGTTGACTCAATATAAAATGCCCAACTTGGAGTCAGGCCACAAAGGGAAAAACACAGGAGGATCCGGTACTGTAGATTGAACTTCGGCGTAGCTCAATGGTGAGAGTGCTTAGTACGTAGAACCATGGACCCGGGTTCGATCCCCGGCGCCGCAGCGAATTTTTCTCCTCTAATATTAATTGGTACTATAACAGATATATTTGTAGGACCAACAAAATAATAATCTTCACGTAGATAAATCTCTTGACATTTTGGGACGTGTTTATTTATTACGTGTCTGAAATTTCTTTACCACTGTCTAGTGAGCGCATTCCACATCAACGTGTTATTAGCACGACTGTTGTATCAGCACATACAATCACATTTGTGCTGCACTTGGTACTAATATAATAATACCAATACACTAATAAAATTATTATATTGATACCAGCGCCTCTTTTAATGTCAATATATTATTACTTATATGATTTCAGTTTATTTCATTTTACAATGTTATGTAAGTATTCCTATTGTGAAATCATTCATGTAATGATAGCGCAGTTGTTTTTAGCGCTGGCCTTCTGTGCTCTAGGTTGTGGGTTTGATCCCGGCATAGGTCGATGACATTTAACTGTGCTTAAATGCGATAGGCTCATGTCAGTAGATTCACTGGCATGTAAAAGAACTCCTTCGGTACAAAATTCTGGCACACCGGCGACGCTGATATAACCTCGGTAGTTGCGAGCGTCGTTAAATAAACCATAATTTAATTTTTCTTGTAATGTATTCCAATAGCTAACCTAATTTTAATTAATTCTTATCTATTAGGCTATTATCTAGTCCTGCGTTCAAAGTGTAATAAATTATGTGTTTACAATATTCAAAATGCGTAGGGGAGACTGTTGTACCTTTAGCATTGTGTACCTTTGAACTTTTTTTTTTGCTACCTAGAGGACTCAAACTGAAGTAGATTGCAGAGAAAGCCGCTAAGTAGCTCTGGTCGTAGTTTCAGTTTGATTTACTGTAAAGTGTGAGTTCCGTGGACAAAATAAGTTCTTTTAGTACCAAAAGTAAACATTTCGTTCATTGAAATATGTTTTCTAACACAAAACCAGATTGTATTTGTAAATATCTTTCAAGTACAGTGTGTCCCCTATCATCTGGTGAGTAATAGCATATTTTATTTTCCATGATTTATTCGAATCTCTAGGTTTGGGACCCATATTTGTTTAAAAGTGCACCCTCTTGTACTTTTGAACACAAAACATCTTGTACCGTGGATCATGTTCCAAAGTACACCATACTATCGGTTTTTGTTTCTCTTTTATTTTAAGATCATGTCACGAAGTAGGCCTAAGTCTGGAGTTAAGAGGCCCCCAATTGATCCGGATGCTTTGAAGAAAGTTGTTGAAGCAGTTATTGCTCCTCCAGGAAATAAAATCTCAATCAGAGAAGCCTGCTCTGGTTTATGATCGAAAATAGGCCTACATTTTAAATATGATTGTCAGTTTTTACAGCTATATCCCCACCTATATTTCATGTGTTCCAGTTTATAAGGGGATATGTTCCAAGGTATATGAACCTGTTATACCTTTGAACACATTACATATCCCTTCATTTTATTTTTTCCATCTTTAATAGATATGTGAAACAGGAAAATGCATACAGAAAGTTGTAAAGGAATCTTCAATAATTATTTCAAGCATTTTCTCATTTAAAAAAAATCATTTCCCAAAATTAAAAAAATAAATAAATAAATAAAATGTGAAACGTGTTTAAAGGTACAACAGTCTCCCCTACTGTCAAGTAATTATACCAATTAAGGTGAATGTCGATGAATGCTGATAACGAGAAATTGCGTCATAGCTTCTGCCTCTGTTTATTATTATTTTAGAGGAGGAATTGATATTTCAGTATGAGACACTAACTCCAGTGTTTAGTGGTAGTCGGTGTAACGTTAACAGACAAATTATTTCTCGTTCTCGGGAATGGCAGCGCCGCCAATACAATTCTCGTAAATAGTGTTATCTGTCCGCTACTCTCGCCAACGATAACGATCGGTACTCAGAGGTGCATATTCACTGTACCTGAGTAATAGCTGAGCATACTACTACTTATGGGTGGTAATCTATACTAATAATACATCTGTAAGCGAAATTTTTCTGGTAATTTTCGATTTTCCAAAAATAATTGATGTTAACATGTATAATTAATCATCCTCAAACCGAAAATCGCTTTTTTGACATTTTTGTTTGTATATCAGTTTGTCTTTCTGTCTGTCTGTCTGTCTATCTGTCTCTCTGTCTGTCTGTCTGGATGTTTGTTACCTTTTCACGCGATAATGGCTGAACGGATTTCGATGAAAATTGGAACATAAATTAAGTTCGTCGTAACTTAGATTTTAGGCTATATGGTATTCAAAATACTTTATTTAAAAGGGGGGTTATAAGGGGCCATGAATTAAATAAACCGAAATATCTCGCTTATTATTGATTTTTGTGTAAAAATGTTACATAACAAAAGTTTCCTTAAAAATGATTTCCGATAAGTTTTTATTCCAGGCAAAATTTTGATAGGACTGATATTTAAGTCTGTCTGTCTGTCTGGAAGTTTGTTACCTTTTCACGCGATAATGGCTGAACAGATTTCGATGAAAATTGGAATATAAATTAAGTTCGTTGTAACTTATATTTTAGGCTATATGGCATTCAAAATACTTCATTTGAAAGGGGGGTTATAAGGGGGTCTGAATTAAATAAATCGTAATATCTCGCTTATTATTGATTTTTGTGATAAATGTTACATAACTAAAGTTTCTTTAAACATTATTTCCGATAAGTTTTATTCCAGGCAAAATTTTGATAGAACTGATATTTAAGGATATACAAGAGTTTTAAAATAACAATACAATACATTTCCACCGCCGCTTCAGATATTAGCGTTGTTGTTCCGTAACTCCTATGTGCAAAATATGAAATTTGTCAGTAGGAAGAAAAAACAAATTTATTCATTCTATGGCAGTGGTACATAGAAGATCGTGAATTCTTACATTTTCGAAAGAAAGAAATATAATTACATATCACTGTTTATGCTGTATCACTATTTAAGTTATTTGAAGGGTTCAGATCCATGGTGGGCTAAGGGCCATTTACTGAAGACGTAGAAAACAAGGGTTAAAATTAAGTTAGGGCCTATTACCATAATTCAATGGAAATATATAGCAAGTAATATAAAGTATATACATTAAAACTAAATGATATGTCAATCTTCATTAAACTATGGTTGCATGTAATAACAAATAAGAAACATGTTAAAGGAATTGTCATTCCACCAAATGAGTGCTCTCTGGACCAAAATGACCGCATTGTAATTATTTAAAAACAATTTAAATTAAGTAACATATTAAACGATTTATCCGTCTATCAAACACGAATGTTCCCTGGAACAAACGTTCTATTTTAATTATGTAATTACTTTATATTTATTTCTAGCAGGTGCAGCGAAGGGCACGGGTACGGCTAGTATAGTATAAATTAAATCATTGAGATGACAAAATATGAAGAACGTAGATTACAATGATTAATTTACAAGAATTATTAATACTATAATATTTTATGGAAAGGAGATGATTCTTACAAAATTATTACCAATTTGTATAGAAATATTATGCAAATAATAATAGCAAAGACATTGCCATGTTCTAATACTTCTATACATTGAATGGGTCCACACCTGTGGAGTAACGGTTAGCGCGTCTGGCCGCGAAACCAAGTGGCCCGGGTTCGATTCCCGGTCGGGACAAGTTATCTGGTTGAGGTTTTTTCCCGGGTTTCCCTCAACGCAATATGAGCAAATGCTGGGTAACTTTCGGTGCTGGACCCCGGACTCATTTCACCGGCATTATCACCTTCATCTCATTCAGACGCTAAATAACCAAACATGTTGATAAAGCGTCGTAAAATAACCTACTAAAATAAAAAAAAAAATACATTAAATGGATCGAAATCGCCTATATGTATGTTAGAATTTTTAATACATCTGGAGACAGGCGAGGAAGATTTAGAATTTCTAATATAGAAGAGTTTGTGATATCTCATGTCCTTAATACAGTAGGAATACGAAGGCTGACATTGTTTAAGAAAGATTGACAATTAATGTCACCTTTAAGGACCTTACATAAGAATAAGTAATCGAGATTATGACGTCTAGCGTACAAACTTCGACATTTAAATTGCTCGCATTTCTTATCATAGTTATATCCGGAGTTATTAGGCAGAAATCTGTACGAACATAATAATAATAATAATAATAATAATAATAATAATAATAATAATAATAATAATAATTTAACCTTTTATCACCAGAAAACTTTATACAGTGAGCAATAGACGAGTAGTATACAAACTGAAGACTAAAAATATTACTTCACCAAGGACTGACCTCACGATATGAGAGAACTTGAGTCAGAAGGCAAAATGAAGTAATAAGCGTGAAAACATGTATTTTTAGGTTATGATTGATTCAATGTATTTTATGTTTGTTTCGATTGTGGTATTCTCGAATTACAGAGATAGATAGTTTAGAATATATTTCTATATTTTAAATTTTATAAAAAAAAAAGAAAGTGGGAGAGATAGGTCTGTGAAATTTTATATAAATATTCCACATGGCCAAGTAAACATGTATAATTTTTTTTAAATAAATACTACTAAGAATGTCTGGGATACAATGGATTAAATAGATCAGATAAAAGACTAAGCTTTATACTTCTCGGACATAGTTTAAAATGTCTTAAATTCAGAACGTATCAACCTCGAGCTTACTGAGCGGTTCTCGAGATAGTTCATTGAACGTAAGTAATGCAAAGGTTTTCTTTCCCGGCAGCCTCCACACTTTGTCCTTGATCCAGATTTCTCACTTCTCAGAGAAAGTATGTTATTCACCTCACCACAGTGTTTACAGGCAGTTGCATTCCTACATAGAGACAACAGTAAATCAAGCGAGTAGACCTTTTAAACTCTTATATCAATTGATAACTACATTAAAGTGAAACTACATAACTTATTAATGTGTCAAGAAGTTTCAATCTCAGCTATGATACACTGGGATTTCATATTTCGCTCTTCTAACGTGACTAAATATGACCACCATCAATAGCTTCATGATTTGGACCAGTCGACCTGTTTCGTCTGCAGGAATTTTTCTTGCCCGTTCGGTTTATAGGCCTAATTTAAGAGCCTTTGTGGGATTTTATTTAGAGCCGTTCTGTTTACACGATCCATCAAATTGCTGCTTGTGTGTTCCGATTGAGACGAGAACATTATCAATTTTACCATTTTTTTTTTATAAATTTCACAATTTATTTTATGTCCTTACGGTCTAGTAAGGTCTAAGAATTCACGTTACCGGATATGTCGTAATTATACTTCTTGTCACCGATTACATTTTAGTCACCGGCGTTCTGACCAATTATATTTTAGTCATCGGCGTTCTCGTCACCGATTACATTTAATAATTTATCAATGTTTTATTGAAAAAAAAATTAATGAGATTTAAATGTCATTGTAAGGTTGTTTCCATGGTTATGCATGTAAGTATGCTTACTTACTTACTTACTTACTTACTTACTTACTTACTTACTTACTTACTTACTTACTTGCTTTTAAGGAACCCGGAGGTTCATTGCCGCCCTCACATAAGCCTGCCATTGGTCCCTATCCTGAGCAAGATTAATCCAGTCTCTATCATCATATCCACCTCCCTCAAATCCATTTTAATATTATCTTGTGTCCACACCTGTGGAGTAACGGTCAGCGCGTCTGGCCGCGAAACCAGGTGGCCCAGGTTCGAATCCCGGTTGGGATAAGTTACCTGGTTGAGGTTTTTTCCGGGGTTTTCCCTCAACCCAATATGAGCAAATGCTGGGTAACTATCGGTGCTGGACCCCGGACTCATTTCACCGGCATTATCACCTTCATATCATTCAGACGCTAAATAACCTGAGATGTTGATACAGCGTCGTAAAATAACGCAATAAAATAAAAATATTATCTTCCCATCTACGTCTCGGCCTCCCCAAAGGTGCATGTAAATATAATGATATTTAAATGTCATTGTAAGTCATTGGATGATTGTTTCCGTGGATACGCATATAAGTATAATGAGATTTAAATGTCATTGTAAGGTTGTTTCCGTGGTTACGCATTTAAGTATAATGTGATTTAAATATCATTGTAAGGTTGTTACCGTGGTTACGCATATAAGTATAATGAGATTTAAATGTCATTGTAAAGTTGTTTCCGTGGTTACACATATAAGTATAATGAGGTTTAAATGTCATTGTAAGGTTGTTTCCGTGGTTACGCATATAAGTATAATGAGATTTAAATATCATTGTAAGGTTGTTTCCGTGGTTACGCATATAAGTATAATGAGATTTAAATGTCATTGTAAGGTTGTTTCCGTGGCTACGCATATAAGTATAACGAGATTTAAATGTAATTGTAAGGTTCATTGTAAGGTTGTTTCCGTGGTTACGCATATAAGTATAATGAGATTTAAATGTCATTGTAAGGTTGTTTCTGTGGTTATGCATATAAGTATAATGATATTTAATTGTCATTGTAAGGTTGTTGCCGTGGTTACGCATATAAGTATAATGATATTTAAATGTCATTGTAAGGTTGTTTCTGTGGTTACGCATATAAATATAATGATATTTACCTAAATGTCATTGTAAGGTTGTTTCCGTGGTTACGCATATAAGTATAATGAGATTTAAATGTCATTGTAAGGTTGTTTCCGTGGCTACGCATATAAGTATAATGATATTTAAATGTCATTGTAAGGTTGTTTCCGTGGTTACGCATGTAAGTATAATGAGATTTAAATGTCATTGTAAGGTTGTTTTTGTGGTTATGCATATAAGTATAATGATATTTAATTGTCATTGTAAGGTTGTTTCCGTGGTTACGCATATAAGTATAATGATATTTAAATGTCATTGTAAGGTTGTTTCTGTGGTTACGCATATAAATATAATGATAATTATATGTCATTGTAAGGTTGTTTCCGTGGTTACATATATAAGTATAATGAGGTTTAAATGTCATTGTAAGGTTGTTTCTGTGATTACGCATGTAAGTATAATGAGATTTAAATGTAATTGTAAGGTTGTTTCCGTGGTTACACATATAAGTATAATGAGGTTTAAATGTCATTGTAAGGTTGTTTCCGTGTTTACGCATAGAAGTATAATGAGATTTAAATGTCATTGTAAGGTTGTTTCCGTGGTTACGCATAAGTTATAAGTATAATGAGATTTAAATATCATTGTAAGGTTGTTTCCGTGGTTACGCATGTAAGTATAATGGGATTTAAATGTCATTGTAAGGTTGTTTCCGTGGTTACGCATATAAGTATAATGAGATTTAAATGTAATTGTAAGGTTGTTTCCGTGGTTACACATCTATATATACATTATTTGAACTGGTAATGGAAATTACGGGAAAACGGCTGAATGGATTTTAATAAATGACCCCTCATTCTGAAGCTTGGAACCGAAAGTTTTTTCCGGAAAAATAGTAGTTTTCAGTGAAATGTCAATTTTTCAAAATAATTCTCCTATTTTCTAAAATCCATCTGTCTTCGCTAACTAATTGCATTTCATAATTTAAAAAAACACACACTACAGCAAACAATATTACACGAAGGCTATGATCTGCAAGAATGCCGACATATTTAGAGCTCAAATTAAATGGATTATTAAAAACTTCAATACTTACTAAAAATAATTTACAGGTCTGATTCTGTGGTGTGTAATTTTCTGAGTACAGCCTTGTATTGGATTAAAAACTACAAAACTTGAGATGGCTTAATAACATTATTACCATTACAAATAAAATATTATTATAGTTAATGTCATTGACTATTTTTCATTAATTATACATAGTAATGCTATATTGATGATATGAAAGTGAAACGTTTTGGGGTTATATAAATAGAAGTAGAGAATATCTCTTGATTTCCGTAATTTACTGAGTGGTGGCTATATAGTATATATATATATATATATATATATATATATATATATATATATATATATATATTATATGTTACTGAAAACTATAAACTTACGTAAGATAATAATACTGTTATTAAAAATCAAATATTTTTATAATTATTAATCAAGTGGAGTTGGGTTTTTTCATATATTTAATGGCGGTGTGGTGTAGATATTTATATGCGTGATTCTCTTCAGTATTGGCTCGAGAGAGCGCAAAAATTAAAGTTCCTAAAGAAACACCTAAAGGTATTACTGATAAAATAAGAGGTCTACAAGATTTTGTAGTCTCCCGATCATTTCAGCAAGATCTCTTAGCAGGATAAAATGATTTTACCCTCTACATTTCAAGGTAGTTTACGAAACATGTAGGAGCTATACTAAGGTGCTATGTCTATTGTTCGAAAGCATAGCAAACCTGACTTTTTTTTTAATTTTCACCTACAATCCGCAATGACCTGAAATAGCTATTGCTTTACTCTCACATGAAAAACCGACTGATCGTCCTGACATTGTTACTTGCGTTTTCGCGTTCAAGCTAGAAAACTGAAAGTGTATAGGTTCAAGAAAAAGTATTTGGCATAAAAAACATTCAGAGGGAGTATGTTTCATTATTATGGAAGCAAATAACTTTCAGGATGTCTGATATTCTTCATTGAAAATAAATCTGAAAAATGTTTATTTGAACGTCTAGTGAACTTAGTTTATAGCATTTGCTGCACAAGCCACTAGTATAAGTATAATGAGATTTAAATATAATTGTAAGGTTGTTTCCGTGGTTACGCATATAAGTATTCGGCAAAAAATTTTAGGTGTAAAGTGACGTTCTTACTTATTTTAGTTATTATCAAATTTATTGTATTGATGGTGTATCACGAAGGGGAATTTCGATTCACTCGAAGTATTAGGGTTTTAGGGTTATTGCGAAGGTCACTCTTCACTCCGTAGGAAGAAGAAAGTGGAGGATTTACACAAGGATTAGTGGGATGCAGAACGACACTCTGATTATAAAGATGATTATATTCTTACATACCTCAGAGCCATCGGACACAATTTGGGTGGAAATTTTGAAACATAATTAATCATGTAACATTTTATGCTATGTGGCAATTTTGAAACATTAATCACATAACATTTTATACAGTGTTCCTATGGATATTTTACTTGTCAAAATAAATTATTATTTTTAAGAAAATGTGTACTTGAGACCAAAATATCGGGTGACCAAAAAGTCGAAGTGACCAAAACACCGGGTGACAAAATTGCAGTGACTAGGTGATATAATGACGAGAGTTCCGGTGACGAGAATTCCGCTTCTCGGTCTAGTAGCATATTCGTATGTCCTAACCAGAGGTCTTTAAGAGCTTCATCTCTGTTTTCTCTCTTATTCTTAATTACGTTTTTGGGAATGTCCGCGTGTCTAGTCGTACATGTGTATTGGAATTCCTATTTTTTTTCTAAAATTTCACTTTTATTATTAAATTGCGACTACGAATTGCTAAAAGTTAGCTAGTTTATTGTCTCTGGAGGATATTCAGTACAAATTGTAATCAAAATAATTAATTGCAGGAATTCGTTTATTCCGTAATCTGAATATTTATAAAACTTTTAATTTTAAGTGGACTTACTGACCGGAATATAATTACCATACTTTTAAGGTATATGTAGGCCTACACCCACAAAACGCAAAAAATGATGAAAAATTGGAATTTTCAAAATACAATTATTTTAATAGAGGATTTTCTCCTCTTTAATTTGATATAAGAATTTTCGATTTATGCCTTATGGTTTTTCAGATAAGTCCCATTTTCCAAAATGCTGCGTCATCAGCCACGGTCACTTACTTTTGGAGTGCATTACTTTTGGAGTGATCTTCGTAGCAGTCAATTCCCTCGTCCAGCATTGCTTGCAAAATAAACTTCTTTCTAGTCCCGAAATAGATGCATAGATATCTGGGGATGATCATTAGATTGAAAAAGTTTTTTACATAATGAAGTAATTTATAATCTTTTACTGTTAGTCATAAAACTGTAAATTTGTGGTCAGTGATGTTGTACGTCATTTTAATAAGAGTCCAAAAGTAAATAGTTCAAATTATTGTAGTAGATATAAGTGTTAATTTTAAGTAGCAAGACTGGGTTACCCACGTCAATGTAATTTTATATGTAATATATTTAAGAACTTGTAAATAATTAAAATTATTGTAGTAGATATAAGTGTTAATTTTAAGTAGCAAGACTGGGTTACCCACGTCAATGTAATTTTATATGTAATATATTTAAGAACTTGTAAATAATTAAAATTATTGTAGTAGATATAAGTGTTAATTTTAAGTAGCAAGACTGGGTTACCACGTCAAATGAATTCTCATTCTAATAATAATATAAATTCAGGCTATAACTATAACCCTAATGTACTTTCTGGTAAAATAGGGTTCAAGAAATTGTATAGTCAAATAAAACCCAGGGACAAACACCATCGCAGGATTTGTTGCATCAATGGAAATAGGGACAAAAAAAAAAAAAAAAAAAAAAACATTGAACACCTGAAGTTAAAACAAGGCGGAGGTATTTGAGAGGCAGAAAGAAGCTGAAACTGGACCGACATGAAGCTGCTTAAAGGGTGACATATGATGATGGAGTCTTCTAGGCTCTGAAAGTTTGTGCCTCATTTCCTGTAAATAATAATTTTAGAACATTTGATTCTTTCAAACATGATATTTCAGCCAAATATGGTGATACCAAGAAGATATTGGTGTCATTTTGAAGCTTGAAATCTCCTCCAATGCCCGACAATGAGTAAAATAACATTAATATAATTAATAATTATCTATGGCTTTTTTACATGATTTATGGAACAAAAAATATTGTAAGTTACATATATGGTAATATTTAATTAATGTAAATAAAAATAAAAAATAGCTCTATGTCAGGCACTAAAGAATAGTTTTAGCTATAAAACAGTGAAAAAACTGTGGCTCTACCTTAAAAACTGCATGAGCTATCATGTTCCAAGTTGCATGTCAAAATTATAAACAAAATAATTTTTAAAAACAATTTAGACATAATTTCAAGGGATCTGTTCACTTTATTCTCTTTCTGGTATCATTCTCAATTGTATAAAAATTTTACAGAGCAAAATTATACAAAACAAATTTTTTGTATGTAAAGGTGTACATATACCTTAAGTACAGTGCGTTCGTAGCTCGGCCGGATCGTTCCGCGGCGACCTGATCTCACTACCATAAATTCCATCGACACTAGATAACGATGATTTGATAAAGCATCCATAAAAATAACCGATTATGAATACGAGATGACAGGAATTCAGTGTTCAAACACATATTCTACTTGTTGATTTTTTAGTTGGTTATTAACGACGCGGAAATGTTTTGGACTACCGGTATGTTGATTTCACATTTCTATCCGTTTTATGTACTTCCTTATGTAGAATGTATCCTAAGTAGGCTAGTACTGTCAGAGGCCTATTCCTTAAAACGACTACTTGGCTAATGATAAGGAAAGCAAGTGTTTTCTAAACACAAAGACAAGTATACAAATCTGGCTTATCAGGTATACATAGCTCTCTGTAAAGCTGACTTGAATAATTTCAAGGGAAAAATTGCTACACATTAAGTGTGCACTCAATGCTGGGTTCTGGCGTGTTCTGTAAACTCATTTGAAGTATGTGAATGTAAGGGAAAAATTGAGCCGGGGTCTGGTAGCTATAGTTCCTGGATAGTTCAGTCGATTGAGAGTTGGCCCGCTCAGCCAAAGGTCCTGAGTTCGATACCCGGCCCTGAAACAATTTTTCCCTTGAAATTATACAGAGACAAATAATTTGTGATAAGGGACAATGAAATTAGGAGTGAATGTTATTAGTGTGGCCAGTGTTCTGTTTAAGAAATTTAATTTTCAGGTTTAATTATAACTTTTACATTAGTCTGACAAGTCCAAGATGTATGGTCAAACTCAGTCATTCTGTAAGTCTTTACTTCTGAAGCCGTGAAGAAGACTGGTAGCATAGGCGGAGTTATGGGTGTGCATGGGGGGCACTGCCCCCCCCCAAACGTGCCTTAACTCTTTTTTTCTCTATTAACGTTAGAAAATATTGAATTCAAAATATTTATTTTGCTTTTGTTTATGATTAAGTTTGTGTGCTTAAATTTATGATTTAATGTCTTCAGATCATGTGTCTGGAATATAATGTTTATATTAAATTTCTGAATGTATAAGAATTTCTATAGGCCTACTTCATTTGAGGAATGGAAGCACTGTAATGTTTTTTTTTGTAACAGCCTGTACTCATGTGTTAGAAGTCTGCAGGTGTTCAGGCTGCCACTTGGAGAAATATGAATAACATACTGCTCAACAAAGCAGAAAAAAGAAAAGTGATCTTGATATAATGTGTAAACTTAAAGACGAGATTAAATAAATTAATAGAGTTTGCATTTCATATGATATATTCAGGAAGGTCTTCTTCTTCTTCTTCTGCCAATACACAGTTTTGGGTTGTTTCCCTTCTGTGAACTACAAATGGAATTGATCCGTCCAACGTCGGTGAGGTCTGCCTAAAGGCTGGTTCACAATAAACCGGCAACGGAAACGACAAGGAAATAATGTTAAATACATTCATTTTAACAATATTTCCGTTCTCGTTCTCATTGTCGTTTCCGTTCCCGGCTTATTGTGGACCAGCCTTAAATCTCTTTGTCCTCGTGGATGGTAATACAATAGTCTCTTTGGTAAACGATCTTCAGGCATCCTAAGAATATGGTTTCTCCATTTACGTTGATAATGTTGGACGTCTGCAGTCATCTCCTCAACTTCCCACTGATTTCTTATGTCTTCGCTCCTAATGCGGTCCCTCAAGGTAACACCTGTCAGTGATCGTAGAAATCTCATTTGTGATGCGTTGATTCTATTTATGTTCTTTTACCGCAGTGTCCAACATTCACTGCCATATAACAGAGCTGGTTTTGATATTATATTGTGAAATCGGATTTGGACCTCCTTTCGCATTTGTTTTCCAAAGTTCCTTCTCAAGATACCATTTGTTTGATTATATTTCAATATATTTTTATTTATGTCTTTTTGATAATTATACAAAGGCTTCCTAAATATACAAAATCTGTCACTTGTTCTATTATTTTGTTACCAACCACTATTTTTGCCCGTAGATGATTTTTGCTATAAACTGCCATTACTTCTGTCTTTTCGGTTGATATTTTCATATTGTATTCTTTTAAAATCATCTGTAGTTTTAAAATATTCAGGAAGGAAAGCTTCATAATATAAAAAAGTTTCTATTAGCACTGTTACTTAGTTTTATTGATGCATGCATATGTTTCTGTATGAGAAAGAAAAAGAGGGAGAGTGTTTTAAGTTACATAATTTGTAGTTGACCTACAGTTCAAGCCCTATACAACTCGGTCCGAAACATTGCGGATATGAATATAACACTGTAAGAAACATGCCCTTGAAAATACCTTTATTAAATTATCATATTCCGATATACTGTATCACGGTCAAGCTATAACTGGGGGAGGAGGTAAATGGTCCCCCATAACTCTAATACATTACATAACTCTTCGCAGATACACATACATAACGTGGCCCGCCAAAGTTGTGTGCAACTAGAAAAATGGATCACAGTCCTGCCATCTATCCGCAATATGCAGATTCCGAATCACGCAAGTGAAGTGGGTAGGCATTAGATACACACACATAACCCCGTTATATGGGGATTCTATGACTTTGCTTTGCCCCCCCCCCAAGGAAACGGTTCTCTCTCCGTCTATGATTGATAGCCATGAAATGTGGTGAAGTGATTCAGAAGAGGAAGTTGTAATGCATACAAAACCCTAAAAGGAAATAAATATAGGGAGAAGAGTCGTTTATTCTGTTATGGAAAATACACATGAATAATAATTTAATGTAAGACTCAGATTAATCTCAACAAGATTGGAACAGTTTTTAATTGTAACAGGACGTGAATTTAGACGAAACATTTGTCGAATTAATGTTTCATCAACCAACAGACCAATTTTCTTCATACTTTAATATTTTCATATTTTGTTATTTTTTTGTGAAAATGTGTTCATATAATCACCTTTTCTTCTTTGAATTCATGAAGAAATGTTATATTGTGATCTGCCGTCTTAATTGTCAAATTTTTCAACAATTGACAGTCATTTGATAAGGTTTGTCAACTAATTATAAGTGTTATGCCCCAGGGCTAAAGAACGCCCTGTAGCATGATTTCCTGTTGAGTATTAAATTTGAAACAGGAACAGAGTCAGCGGAATACACGGTCTTGGATGCTTAGCAGCGGTATAGAGTCTTGTCGGGCGTATGGTAAAATCACTGCCTACAACGAAAGTATTCTTACGCTTCAGATCGTTTGCTGGCCCAATCCCATTGGTCCAGTAGGACAAAGCATGCATTTTAATTGGCTAAATTATATTACGCAATGCTCGGACTCTTTTCTTGCACGTAATCTCATTATAGTGACTTGTCACTATAATGCACTAAATTAAAATTAAGTATAAGAAATGATTGATTAAGACGATATTTGTAAGTACGTGAAGTCAAAAGTGTTTTAAGACCATCTCACTTGGTGGATGGCGTGGTCGGTACCCCGGGCGGGAAACGGGTACCGAAACATAAAAAGTATTGGAAAGGAGACGCGGCAGTTAGTTGGTGAAGACTGGCAGAGAGCGTGAATCTGAGCGGCATGGCGTCATCTGATGAATTACCTTGTAAGTAACTTTGTATATTTTTGTAAATATAGAATAAATCAAGTAGTGTACAATAACGCAATCATTTTCAGACTTAGTTTAGTAGCCGTGTAGTTTCCTATAGTATCCTGAGAGCTCCAGTTATTCCCGAAAAGTAGTTTTCCATTGTGGTGTACAATGGTGGTGTCAGAAATCCTGACGAGAAAGAGTAGAAGTCGAACGCAGTAGCCATCCGGCTGGCAATCAGTGAGACCCAAGTGACGGTCGCACAACATAAGGAACTGGTATACAGAAATGTTTCAATGTATTATAAGACAGTGTGAATCACGAGATGTATTGTTAGCCCCAACAGAAATATATGTAGATTTTGAATTCGCTATACATACCTCTACCAAACTTCTTTTCCCTTCAGTCAAAATCAGAGGCTGCCGGTTTCACCTAGACCAGAATTGGTGGAAAAAAAATTCTAAATTTCTAATTGACAGCAGAATTAAAAAAAAAACTCAGAAAAAGGTAAGATTCTGAAGTACTGTTTTGGCTTTCCCTTTTCAAACCCCTGAAGATATCGATGACTGTTCTACTGAACAAATGAGCGTACAGCCTGGAGGCGAAAGAATTGCAATTTTTACTAATTACATTTTTGATAATTATATTTCGGGCGAAGCCTGTTTCCACTGGTTATTTGGGTAGATAAATCGCACAACAAACAACAGCTAATCTTTTCTAGCTAAATAACAAAATTAATAAACAACCTCATATCTCGATTTGATTTTGTAAAATCACTGTCATATAAGTTTTTGTCAAATTAAAAGAAACTCCTGTAAACAAAACAAAACAATTTATATTGGCTACATGCATAAAAAACATGCAGTCAACCTCATCGTGGTGTCTCTTGGGTAACGCTAATGGACTGCTTTACGAACGCTAAGGGAATTGAAACAGTGGATGGACGCAACCAACCTGATTCTTACTTGTGGGGACGTAACTAACCGAACCCGCGAATTTCGGTCGCTTTGATAAAACTGAGTAGAATCTAGGTCAAGTATCTGATGATCATGTCATCTCCATACATAGTAAATAGAATCTTAAGAGTGGTTCACAGTGAGGGGCGAAACTCTCAGTGGGCCGTTTCATTGAAGGTTAACTAAAAGGTAGGAGCCAAGTGAGAGCGGGAAGTTACTATGACCACCGCAACAAAAACCGGTCGCCGCGCCTGGAGATACGATCCGGTCCGGCCTCGATTACAGTGAATGAATGTACCGGCAACGTACCTACGGGAAATCGGTCATTTAGAAAAAGAGATATGCATACACTTGTCTTCCGTAACTCTCGGCTATTCTCTATCGGAAGGTTTCCTTAGAAGTATACAGTGTGTAAATGAATGACTTTTCATAAATTTAAGAATTGTAGAGGGTAACACTGTATGGTGGACTTTTTACATTAAAAAGCCCGCGAATGGAAATAAGAAATGGAGACTCTAGAGGGCTAATAGGATTATGAATCATGTCATTAATGTAATTACTAATCACCGGAAATGAAATGTTACAGATTAATTTAAGTATGGGGAACTTCATTACAAAGTATATGATTATGTCTCGTGACCAGAATATTGTACGAAATGGAAATATAAAAATTGAAGATTTATCCTTCGAAGAGGTGAAAAAATTCAAATATCTTGGAGGAACAGTAACAAATATAAATGGCACTCGGGAGGAAATTAAACGCAGAATAAATATGGGAAATACTGTTATCCGATTGAGAAGCTTTTGTCATCTAGTCTGCTGTCAAAAAATCTGAAAGTTAGAATTTATAAAACAGTTATACAGTATTACCGGTTGTTCTGTATAGTTGTGAAACTTGGACTCTCACTTTGAGAGAGTAACAGAGATTAAGGATGTTTGAGAATAAGGTTCTTAGGAAAATATTTGGGGTTAAGAGGGATGAAGTTACAGGAGAATGGAGAAAGTTACACAACACAGAACTGCACTCATTGTATTCTTCACCTGACATAATTAGGAACATTAAATCCAGACGTTTGAGATGGGTAGGGCATGTAGCACGTATGGGCGAATCCAGAAGTGCATATAGAGTGTTAGTTGGGAGACCGGAGGGAAAAAGACCTTTGGGGAGGCCGAGATGTAGATGGGAGGATAATATTAACATGAATTTGAGGGAGGTGGGATATGATGATAGAGACTAAATTAATCTTGCACAGGATAGGGACTGATGGCGGGCTTATGTGAGGGCGGCAATGAACCTGCGGGTTTCTTAAAAGCCATTTGTAAGTAAGTAAGTAAGTATGGGAAACTTCATTATTTTTTTTATTCCAAACCAATGTTTGGACAAGACATCTTTATATTCTTCATCTTATACAGTTTCAGTTGCTAGAAACTGGAACTCGCTTCCGAGTGATGTAAGGGGTTGTTGGACAATAACTTCATTTAGGTCAAAATTACATAAATTCTTACTTAACAGATTAATTGCTGATTAATATATTTTGTTACTCATAATGAAACTAACATCTGTCCATTCTTATTATTATCATTAATTTCTCTAAATAGATTTACAAAACCTCTAATGGCAATTACATTAATATTTTCATTATAGAAATATATTTCAGATTTATATATATATATTTTTTTTCTCCCTTTAACATAGTCCTAGTAAGCTTATATTAAATTAATTTTCATCATTTTGCTAGCTATCTCAAATATTAAATTAATTATAATTGATTGAATTAAATTAGCTCATAAATTAAGTTACTACTTTACTTTATAGGTTTATCTAAATTTAAATAAATACATATGTAGTCTACTAGTCGTTAAAATTGAAGAATATTGCTGGAGAACCTTTTAAGTTTAGTGTAAATATTTGTAATTTAAATATGTATTGTATTGATTAAGGCTGGTTGAGTGGAAGAGAAGGCCTTATGGCCTTAACTCTGCCAGCTAAAATAAAACATTATTATTATTATTATTATTATTATTATTATTATTATTATTATTATTATTATTATTATTATTAATGTTTGAAATGACGACGGCTAATTTCATTACAAAGTAGGCCTATGCAAAGAAGAACCATGTTTTATTTCACTTTCTGGAAGATTCCACGCTCACCTCTGATGGTATGAAACAAAGTGGCTCTTTCGTACACAATACTCTTCACGTATCCCCATACATTCTGCAATCCGCAGCAGTGACATGACATCATACTGCATATCAGGAAGACGAGGAATCAAACATTTCACAGCGCTGTGTACTCTCCATTTTGCATTTCTGATCATGAGTTCCTTACTGAGAAAATGGAGTCTAGTATCAAAGATGTCTGGCCCCCGGGATCATTCTGAAATTTTCGTAACGAGGAATATCTCGCCTCCATCCGTAACTGAACCCGGGACTTTGAAGTCCGTAGCCAGTTGCTCTAGTAACTGAGGTAATAAATAAATTATATAACAAGTTAATTATTTATTACCGACATTAACATTATCAAACGTCATGGATTAGGTCCATTGCCTTATTCCAAAGTAACTCTTAGGCCGGTATTCATAGTCGAGATAAGTCATACTTATATATAAGTCGAACTTAAATCTCGTCTCAATTGCAGATTTCGGTCCAAATAAGTCGTACTTATTATAAGTCGTGCTTATTTTATAAGCTTTACTTTACAAAGTCTGACTTCATGAAGTTGAACTTATTGCAATTCATAGTGACTCAAGTGCGACTTATGTTATGAAATAAGTTAAACTTTATCAAGTCAAGGGAACCCCTGACTTATGTCAGTTTTAACCTACAAATTAATATCGTTTATAAAGAACTGGGCGAGGAAATTATTGAAATGCAGGAAATTTGCACACAAAAGCGTTACTTGCGAAACATCATGGGTCGCTTTGAATTTTATAATAATCTTGAATTCAAAAGGAGGTTTCGTTCTTACAAAAGGTTTTGGAATCAGTACTTCCGAAAGTGGAAAGAACTCTTGCAAAACCGAGATAGCGAGGTTTGCCAGTTCTTCTAGATTACTACTTCTTGTTCGCTTGAGATTTTATGCCACGGAAAATTTTGAAATAAGTTTAATGTTCTTAAAATATAGCCATAATCGTAGTCTATAAATATATGAGGTATTTGTCGGCCTAGATAGCGTAGTTGGAATAGCGCTGGCCTTCTATGCTCGAGGTTGCGGGTTAGATCCCGGCCTAGGTTAATGGCATTTAAGTGTATTTAAGTGCGACAGGCTCATGTCAGTAGATTTACTGGCATGTAAAAGAACTCTTGTGGGACAAAATTTTGGCACATCGGCGGCGCTGCAGTTGCGAGCGTCGTTAAATAAACCATAATTTAATTTATATGAGGTATTCAATATATCGGTGAGGTTAGGTTTCTTTAATATACATGAAATTTCAGTATTAGTAAGATTAAACACCCTTATCCAGTTAATTTAAATTAAATTATTATGTGTTAATAAAATTAATTTAAAAAAAAAACCACCTTGCTGTCATACTTACTTACAATTGGCTTTAAGAGAACGCGGAAGTTCATTGCCGTCCTCACATAAGCCCAACATCGGTCCCTATCCTGAGCAAGATTAATTCAGTCCCTAGCATCATATCCCAACTCCCTCAAATCCATTTTAATATTATCCTCCCAACTAGGCCTTTTTCCCCCAGATCTCCCAACTAACACTCTATACGCATTTATGGATTCCATATGTGTTACATGCCCTGCCCAGGCGACGCTGATATAACCTCTGCAGTTGCGAGCGTCATTAACTAAACCATGATTTAAAAATTTTAAATTTTTCTCTTTTTATGAATAAAGAATCCTGTTCCAAATTGGTGTTAGGCCATTCTCATCTAACCTAACCCCCTGTACTCCCAGAAAGTCTATTCTATATATAGCTAGTTTTTTTGCTACCAATGTCCTGTTCTGTAAAGACTGGTGCCATTCCAAGTACCAAATCCCATAATCTTATTCCTTTGCCAAGGAATCAATCCCATTTCGAGGCTTATGTTGGGGTTTCGTAACAAGCTCCTCAAGCTGGAGGACTACCCCTCATCGGCTGTCCACGACTATATATATTCAATATATTCGCAGCTACCCTTCCCGGTGGTTCATTGCTACAAACGAGAGTAGAGCTCACCGAACATGCAACCACAGTAACCAATTAAGTTTTCTTACTGTCATAATGAAAGTAAATAAATTGTCAAATGTAAGCAGTTGTGGAAATATCGGCTTGACACTTTAAAATTTATAGGTACAATAGAGCCGACAAAAGGACGAGAATTACTGTAGTGGAGAGAATGTTTGCGGTACGGAAGGTAAGATTTCCTTATCTGTTGGTTGTTTAAAAAACAAACTCGACAATGTCCCAAATATAATTTATTGTTGCCTGTGCAGTGCTTCACAATTCGAGTTCAGAGAAAATGACAACTTACCAGAAGATGATTCAAACGTAATGACTCTTCCATATGAATCTATGCCTGTTGCATCATCTGCACAGCAATCTTCGGTTTGGCTTTCAGGGAGAACTGATTAACATAGTGTTTAGGAGGCATGATGATAAAATGTAAATGAATTTCACAATTAGTTTTAATGTATTTCACTGAAGAAAATATTTATTCTTTTATGTGATTTACCAAAACATTTAACATTTAGATGATTTGTAATATCAACAATGAATACTATGAAGTTTTATACAATGACCAATTGAAGTAACTTATCTGGATTTCATTATGGATAAGCGGTATTTGTTTGTGAGCTTCCGATCTCATTTGCATTATTGACCTGTAAAAATAATAATAAATTCACTCTGTTCCTTCAAAACTACATTCCTGCGCTTTCTTGTGAGATCCGCTTATGCTGCTGGAGTTGCCGTCACTGTTGTTTGAGCTGCAATTGAGTTGGATGGACCAGCAATAGAGGGGGATATGTCATCGGAAGGATTTGGTGCAATACGTGCTCCCTCTACTTCCTCTGCAAACACAACTGCAATGTAAACAATATGTACACTATGTCAACTGGCTAATTATGTTGTGTAGAATTTATTCTTCCTCATTCTATCACTTGTTAGGTATAGTTACCTATTACGGACTCGCTTCATGTAAATAGATATGATTTCATAATTTTCTTTATTAACAAATAATAGCTAATAGGCTAAGAAACAAATTAAATATTCAAGAAAGAATGTTGAATGTAATACTGCTTACCTTCTAGTTCATTCACAATCATATCTGAGTCAACCGCTCCCGGAAGTTGGACCATTGTGAGAGGAATTATTTGTGCTACAGGTGGATCAATGTCCTTCATATTTTTACTAGAAGACGACCTCGTGTAGCCATCACTGTTTGACGTTCATTGGTCAAAACATTCCATTGGTGACATTTGATGTTCGTCCATAGTAGCCTATCCGTAGTTGTTTTCCAAATCTCTGTAATCATTATAACCAAACTACAATAAAATTTCCAACTTCGCGTAAACGAACTTCATAATTTCTTTCTTTATGTTATAATATACACTTTTCAAAGAAAATATTGTATTAGGCTTACTTACATGTTCCACAATATGTATCGACGAATTGAATTCTTCTGCAATCTTCTGTCTTCAAAAAACTGCGTCGGTCTTCTTATTCTCTACAATCTTTGAATATTTTAGAATAATCTCCTTCAATACAATCATCTTTCTGTACATATTTTCTTTTCTTCTTTCCGTACACTACATCAATCATTTTATTGTATAGTACAGAAGCTATGCATACAAATTTAGAGACAAAAGAAAATCGACTGTCTGATTTACATTGTCGTGACAATGGCCTTGCAATTTCTCATAGCAATAAGTTCGACTTATATGTATACACATAAGTTACACTTATTGAATGAAACTTAACAAAGTACGACTTATTAGCCGACTATGAATACCGTAATCATATAAGTTAAGATTTTCCAATAAGTATAACTTAACAAAGTCATACTTATTGAACAAACAAGTCACCGACTATGAATACCGGCCTTAATGTATTTATTTTCCCTTGTAATTGGATGTGTAAGATTTCGTAAAAATTCGGAAAAATGGACACTTGCAAAATTTTTTAATCCAGTATTTTTCGTAGCGTTTTCACGTTCTGAACACCATGAAATATTAAATTTCGTCGGAAACTACATATTCCGAAATTATGAAATGTGCCACACTTGCTCTTAACAAACCACAGAAATTCATTGCAAAATATAATATATACATTTTACATTTCTTATTTAAGAAAAAGACATACACATCAATACTAATCAATCTAATCTAACCAAATTAGCAAAATTTGAATTCTCGTATTTACACGTGGGTTGGGGTATACAAAACCCCGATTGCTTCATACTCGTAGAAGTGGTGAAGTCTATCTTTGTGCTCTGGACACGTCATGAACTTCGCCAGGTAGCCGCTATAATGTTTCTTCCTTCTTCCGTACCTCAGAACTTTACAGAGCACTCTCGATGTTTTCTGTATATTCGCACCTGTTTCTGGATCTCGGAAATTCAGCGAGAGATGTACTTTTAATGTTGGAAGCCTTGGTTCTCGAGGCAATCATATGCCTTTCAACAATCGCTAATAATTATTCTGACTGTGCAAAATATAATTATATTCTCCCTTGTAAATGACGAAAGTCTATCTTTATCCCTTTTTAACAGGTACGACAAAAAATATTTAACGGATTCCTGCACTCCAACCTCCGAAAAACTACTGACCCTCTTACGACGACCCATCCCGTATTTTCTCTTCCCTACTTTAGCTTCGTTCACGTCCACAATAACACAAACTCAGCTCGAGTTCTTGGTTATACTTAGGCTCTAATCCAAACACACGGACAGTGCCGGATTTAGGCCTAGGCAACCTAGACAGTTGCCTAGGGCGGCAATTTCCAGGGAGGCGGCATTCTCTCTCCTTCTACCCTTTTTGTACAGTGAAATTTGTTTTTAAAACACTTGTTGGTAAATCTTTTCTGAAGTTTGTTCTTGGACACCTTGTGGAAGTCGGATATTGTTTTGTTATCGCATTGTTGCGGACGCGGCGAGAGTAAGAGAAAAGTGTGCAGTTGCATAGTTATATTGTAATCGCGGTAACACGTTATTATACGGTACTATGAAATTGCTTAAATTTAATTGATTGTATAAACAAGAATGCATTGTTGAAAATCAAATTGGATGTGTGTTTATTAGCTATTTATCTAAGGCACTATACCTAAATCTGGCCCTGCTAACGGAAAAACTAAAACCAATCCACAATGGTCTTTCGTGGACACACTCGGTTCCTTTTGAATGAATGACTGCCAAGGAGTATCACAGTACAATCAAAATAATGGTATTAAACATATTTTTTTCCACAATAGGCCTAATGCTAAAAAAATATTGGTAATTTTTCAGAAAAGCTAACACTAAAGGAGGCACAATTTTTTCTTTACTTCACTAGCTTCAATGATACATATAATAAGACAAAACGCGTGGTTTTAAAAAATTATTTCATAGTTACCTGTATATTCTAATAGACCGCTGTAGTCCCCATCCTACTTGTTACCGATATAACTAGGCTTCGTATTCCAGCTACCTAAAGACTGAAGTTAAGGACACATTGGGTATATAGTACGCCGAACACGGGTAATGCAACGAATAGTAGTAGTAGTAGTAGTAGTATTTATTTATTTAACCTGGTAGAGATAAGGCCGTCAGACCTTCTCTGCCCCTCTACCAGGAGATTCCAACTATAATATGACGAATAAAATTACAATTAGTATTAAATTTACAATTACAATTACAAATAAAATTACAATTAGTATTAAGTTTACAATTACAAGTCAAAGTACGAAAAGATTACCTGACTAATTAAAGCTAGATAATTTATCATAGAAAAACAAAGAATATTTTATATTTACTGAATTACAAATTAAACCTAGAATAACAAAATTGTATAGTGATGAAATTACTGGATATTGAAATGTTTTGTGATAGATTAAGGGAACTATTTACAAGAAATCAATTACTGACCAAGTGCCTAGTAAATTTGAGTTTGAATTCAATTTTGTTTCGACAGTCCCTGATGCTAGCAGGTAGCGAATTCCAGAGTCTTGGCAGGGCTATTGTGAAAGAGGATGAGTATGAGGAGGTGCGATGGGATGGTATTGTTAGTATTGTTTCATGACGAGAGCGTGTGTTCAGATTATGGTGGGAAGAAAGGTAAGTGAAGCGAGACGACAGGTACGACGGAATAGAGGAGTTCAAGATTTCGAAGAGAAAGAGAAGTGAATGTAAATGTCTTTTCTTATTTAGTTTAAGCCAACCTATTGCTTCCAGGGATAGGGTAATATGATCATATTTACGAACATTGCTTACAAAACGTACATACAAATTATGAGCACATCGAAGTTTCGTTTTGTTGTCACTGGAGAGGTCAGTCAGTAAAAGTCAGCATAGTCAAAATAGGAAAATGCAAGTGTCTGCACAAGGGACTTTTATAGTATATTCTATACTTTTCTTCAGGTTTCTGTGATTTGCAAGTCCCAGTTGAGATTATTATCCATGTGAATGCCAAGATTTTTTACTGAAGAACTGGAAGGGATATGCACTGTACTTACTTTAACGGGGGAAATGTCAAGTAAGTTTTTCAGTGATAAGGATGTAAACAAACAGGTCGTCGCTGCGTGTTCGTGGAGTACAATCACCTCCCGACATTCTGAAGCTACACTAGAAAACAACGCTTGAACCATGATGTTCATTTTCGTCGTGATCTTTGCAGTGCATAATAACGTGCATTCGTAAGTTACGGAACTTGAACATATGCGGATGTCACTTGAAATTTTTTTATATTGCAAGGAATTCTTTCAATCACTGGCGTTCAAAGATACCTGACCTACGATTTTGTGATCGTGTAAGCGAATTTTCCAACCACAGGATAAGTCAGAACCAAAGATAAAAAAAAAATTGACAAGCTTTGAAAGAGTTCCGCTAGTTCTCAATAAGTGGCACTATTATTAGGGCTATTAAAAAGGTGGCAGGGAAAATTATTATGTAGATTAAGCATAAATTATACTCATGATTGACAATATCAGCAGTTTCCAACTGTTTTACAAAGAATAAAGTAGTATGGAAAATTGAATTCTATAATGCGCGTATATTTATGTACGACTATTATCATCGTCATCTATTCATAGAAGTAATGACTAAACAAGCTACACTTACATCAACAAATTATCGATCACTATCGATTAGTGTGATCAGATATCTTTTAATTACGCGTAGCTATATGACGTGATTGATGCATGATGTAGTACAAGATATTCCTGTTGTCTGATATTTTTTCGTATTTCATTAGGATATTTCATATATCACTTATCACTAAAAAACCACTAATTTTCTATGTAGGCCTACTTTTTTAGAAATTTCCTAAAATGTAGATTATTAAATTTATTATACATATTGATTACACAATTTATTAATTGGGATGTTGGCACTGAACATCATGGTAGGCTACACAAATCCATGCTAAACGTCGAGTTAATATCTTCACAATATTCAGATTGTGATAGTACTGGTTCTTTCAGATTACGTTTAACACACTTTCTGTGCCTCTTGGTATTACATGTCTTTCAGTGCACTGTTTTTGTCACGTTTACGTTTATTTTACACTTTTATATGTACTCGTAATGTTGTCTATATTTACAGTGAAAATATTAGTTTAAATATCCTCAAGTATGCCCTGCAATATTAGCCTACACGTTTCAACGTCTTACCTAAGGCATTTTACATCTGCAATGAACTTCCATTCATCCACAAAGATGTAGTTATTTGAATAATACGACTAGTAAGAGCAGTGATCGGTAAGACTACTCACTATGACTGCGTCCCGGTTTTGACTTTCTAGAGGAAGAGGGCAGAGGATGCGTAACTATTTTGTATACGAACGTACCTGTACCTGCGCTGTGACGTCACATATACTTCGTATCAGGTAACCTCATTCCAGTTTATAGGTAGCTGAATTATGAAGCCTACAGTATCCGTCACGTAACTTGGCGGTCAGCGGAGCAAAGAGAGAAAGAGCTACGTTCAGCAATGTTGCTGCGTCAGTGAAGTTAGCAGGTTGAAGACAAAGGTCGTAATGTTGAAATAGGATATGAATACAAGAAGTTGGTTAATACGATATGACGTCATGGTCGATGCCACGGCGCATCTTGCCCGAACCGCCAAGTTACGTGACGGATACTATAGATATAAGCTAACACTCGAGATAAGTCTCCTTTGGTAAATCTCCAGAAGAATTACACTGAAATATTTTCATACACATTACATGAAAAGTCGCATTGCTTCCTTTTATTCTAATTAACGACTACGCTATTCCTACATCTAAACCTATTTCCACACCAATTTACATTCAGAATGCACTATGCAGCAAAACAAACAGCACTGAAATTATCGCTCATCTGCTGTCCATGTTTCCCTAGGAACGAAGTATTTATTTATTGTATGTAATAGTTTGACTATTGTGAATTCAGTGTCGTGTTGATTTCTGCAATTAAGGTTCTCATAACAGAGAAGGTGTTTATTGTCGAGCATTATTTCCCGTCATACGAAGTACTGAAATTGCAAACATGCTCTGAAAATCAAGATACGTCATTATAACATGCAAGGTGACATAAGACGAACCCCGTACGACGGAGTGTCTCGACGACAGCTAACATTGTTATGTTACGAGGCGCATCCAGAAAGTAAGTTTCCCTATTTAAAAAAAAGAGAAAACACACTTTCAGGAAAACATTTATTGGCAACAGGTACAGCAATGTTTCAGCTATTTTTCAACATAGCCACCATCAGAATTGAGACACTTGTCGTATTGTGTGATCAACTTTTGTATCCCTCTGTCGTAGAACTCTGCCGCCTGTGAATGGAACCAGCGTGTGACAGACGTCTTCAGCTCTTCGTCGTTGCCAAAACGCTCACCGGAGGACAGGAATTTCTTGAGGTGCAAGAAAACGTGAAAATCGCTGGGAGCAAGATCAGGACTGTAGGGTGGGTGATCAAACAACTCCCAGCCAAATTCCGTCAAAACAGCTACTGTGCGCCGAGCCGTATGTGCACGAGCATTGTCATGGAGGAACACAACACCTGCAGTAAGCATTCCACGCCTCTTGTTTTCAATGGCACGTCGCAATTTTCGCAGTGTTTCACAGTAACGGTCAGCGTTCACTGTTTCACCTCTTGGATGGAAGTCAATGAGCAGAATGCCCTTCCTGTCCCAGAACACCGTGCACATCACTTTTCGTACCGACAGCGTCTGTTTGAATTTCGTCCTGACCGGAGATCCACTATGCCGCCAATGCATTGACTGCTGCTTGGTTTCCAGGGTGAAGTGCGAAATCCAAGTCTCATCGCCCGTGACGATCCTGTCTAGGAACTCGTCGCCGTCATCGTGATACCGTTGCAGAAAGGTCAGTGCTGCTCCTGAACGTTGCATTTTGTGTTCGAGTGTCAGGTTTTTCGGCACCCACCTGGCACACACTTTTTTGAACAGCAGGTGCTTAGTGACAATCTCATGCAACAAGGATCGCGATATCTGCGGAAAATGGCTGCTCAGCTCCGTAATCGTGAAGCGACGGTTCTCCATGATGCACTGCCGCACCAGCTCAACACGATCATCATTGATGAGGGACGGTCGCCCACTGCACTCTTCATCATGGACACTTTGACGACCTTCGGAAAACTGCCTACACCAGCGACGCACCATCTGCTTACTCATGATGTTCGGCCCATAGACCTGACAGAGCTGCCGATGAATTTCAATTGGGGCAATGCTTTGTGCATTAAAGAACTTTATCACCGACCGAACCTCGCAGGCGGCGGGAGAAGGAATAAGAGCTTCCATTTCGGACCACTGCTGCCACGCTACTGGCACCAGGCGGGACCTGTCCGGCTGGCATAAGATTGATTCGTCATAGATCTGTTACGCATGCGCAATTGACACGGCTAATTAAGTTTACTTTCAAGGGGAAAAAATCGGGAAACTTACTTTCTGGATGCGCCTCGTATTTGGTGCCACAGTGTTAAATCTCTCTTGATACTACTCTTTAACGTGGAGCAAGATCGGCCCATTCTGATGCCTCAATCCATATATGACCGGAAATAATGCTAGACAATGAACACCTTCTTCTCTGTTGTGAGAACCATAATTGAATCGTTTATTTCAGAAACCAGTCAAACGCCAAAACAAGAAAAAATGAGTTAATGGCGGCATAATGTTCTACGAGGGTATTCGTACATTTTAGTGCTGAAAACAGTCAAATGCCGTCCTCCTGTAATGGCCAGGCATTACGTTGAATTTCGTGTTTAGGTCAGAAACAGTCAAGCGACAGTGCTTGGCTGGTTTCTACAGTGAACTGCGGGTACATTTTGTGTTCATTGTTTTGTGACCAACTGATTGAAAAAGTGTTTTATGGTTAGCGTAGTGTTTTTAATAATAACAATAGACCTATATCGTAGTGAAATGCCTCAAAGTTCAGAAGACGAACTGTACCTAAAAGGAAACGAGGAGTGGTAAACGAAAACGCTTATAAACGTAATACTATTCGCAATGTAAGGATAAAAGAAAAAGGCTATGTTTCTTATTTTGGCGGGGAAGTACACTCTTAGACAAAAAAAATGACCGGGCTCCAGATTCTATGTCCTATTCGGAAGACTTCGGATGCATTCGTCAGAGCATGATACACACGCGGATGAATTTCTTCTGTCGTAAATGTTTCCGCTACTCCACTGCCACCACTATATGATGATTATATAACATGCTTCTTAAAAAGTCATCATCTCTTTCGCATAGCGTAGTCGGTAGCATTGTGGCCTTATATTCGAAAGGTTTCGAATTCGAATCTCAGTCTATATTTTGTTTTTTTTTTTTTTTCAATCTCATTTTTTACTTCTTGTATAACGATAATAACCAGTATTGTGAAATATTTAACGGAAATTTAATATTTACAAAGGGCAAGTTAGATACATAATAGCAATCTTTTCCCTTGTCTCTTGTATTTAAAGAGACTAAACGAAATCTTCTCGGATAGAAATAAACAATAATAAACCTTAAGTAAAAGAAATCCTTCTCGGATAGGAATAAACAGACATTATCCTTTTCTTTGTATTAAACAAAATAAAGAAATACATCTCGGAGACCAATAAACAAAAATCAAAATAGACAAAAAATTCAAGACTGGGTATGTAATCCCTCCGCATCTATAACCGCCTGCATTCTACGGGGTATGGATGTGATCAGGCGTCTCAGATACTGTCGACGTGAAGATACACGATCCCAAGCGTCCTCGATAATGTTCCAGAGTGCATCTTTTGTGGTCTGCCGACGTGGTATTGTATTTATCATCGCGTTCACAGTTTTCTTCACCTCCGACCACACATTTTCTAGGACATTCAGATCTGGTGAACAGGGAGGCCATTCTATCAGTCTGATATGTGGCCTCTCTGAAAACCATCTCATGACATCGGCACATGTGCGAACACGATGATTAACCTGTTGAAATATGATCTCATCATCATCAGGATGTATCATCCGTACAGAGGGAAGCATAGGATGTATCATCCGTACAGAGGGAAGCATAACATTTTCCAATAAGACCTTGTATTGTTGGGCATTAAGATTTCCGTCGAGCCGCCATAGAACACCCAGACCGTCACTGGACATCCAGCCCCAATATGGAACAGATATACGGCCACTGCGAAAGCGAGTTGCCACATGCGTAGGATCGTATCGGGATCCCCGTGAACGGTAGACATTTGTCTCCCGTAATTGTCAGAGGAAAAAGTAACTTCATCTGAAAATATAACCTTATTCCAATCGAAATTAACATTTTCCTCTGAAAATGCAAGGCGGAATAATCTGTGGTCACTACTACTTCTACTACTACTACTACTACTTCTACTTCTACTTCTACTACTACTACTACTACTACTACTACTACTACTACTACTACTACTACTACTACTTATACAAATTATAGTAACTGATCAATATTCCTTATGGAGAGGGGAGAAGATCCAAGAACTGAACATCTATTTTAATTCAAGGGTAATTAGGAAGAAGTGTCCGATATTACTGAATGTTTTTGTTTAATTGTTCAACTAATCCAAACTCCTGTGCACATTAATAAATGTATCATTTGTTTCTAGCTAAAGAAAAAATAAAACGAAACAAATATATGTACTTACACGAAGGCGGATACGAACCCGGGTTTTCTGCGTGGGAAGCCAGAGTTTTACCACAGAGCTATGACATATATACAGTTCAAAAACTTGTTTCCCGGTATAAGAGTATGCTCTTGGATCTCGCTGGTTTCGTCCTTACTACTCTGATTTTAGTCTTGTGTATCAGGCGCACAGCCGAACGGAACTTAGAAAAATTTACGCTTCAAGAGTCCGGTCATTTTTTTTGTCTAAGAGTGTACCTCAGAAAACCAAGCCCGACATTCTCACTTGTAAGTGCAATGCAAAATGTTATTTAAACATTAATGAGGAAGTGATAAATGAAACAAGAAGGTATTTTCATTCTCTTGAAAATAAAAAATCTCAAGATACTTATATTCAAACGTTGGTTGAGGTTACTGAAGTTAAGCGTATATAAAAAAACAAGGTCCAGAGCAAGAGTTAGGAAATGAAAATATTAATGAAGGCACTTGTAAAATATCTCAGAAGGCACTTTCAAAAGATCTCAGTCTTGCAATTATAATTTAAGGACTGGTGGCCTACTGAAACATGTTTGCAAAAATGTGTTCATGAAAATCCATGGTATTTCACTTAAAACAGATTAGGGAGAATTGGTCTGTTATTGCTTGAAAATACTATCCCTAAAGACATTACACATTTCCTTAAAAAAATATGAGTTTTATAACAAAACTCAAACAATTCGAGAATTATGCCATAAAAATACGTTTGCACCACTCGTTTATTGCGGAAACCAGTTAAGTGAATAATTTTTTCGTATTTTTTACAGCTAAGTTAAAACGTACAAAAAATTTTCCTTAGATAAAAAAGTATTGAAATAAATACTACTTTCAGCAAAAAATATTAAAACCACTACCAAACCATTTAGACTGATGCTATACAGTTCTTTTTATTTTCCCAAAATTGGCTAACTTGGCGCTTGACTGGTTTCTGAAATAAGCGATTCAATTGCAGAAATCAACACAACACTGAATTCACAATATGTTGAAATATTATATACAATAAATAAATACTTTGTTGCTGGGAAAATATGGACAGCAGCTGAGCAATAATTTCAGTGTCGTGTTTGTTTTGCTGCATACCGTATTTTCACAGTTACCACAAACACGACGCTCTTGCAACACACCATGAAGTATCAGAAAATTCCCTAGACAGTTCAAATTCCTAAACGTGCACGAAGTTACAATACAGCCTTCACACCGACTAAAATGATCTGAATAAGTCACTTATCTCAAATAAACAAGTTACAACATACATATTCCCATATAAACACACACGTCCTCTGTACAACTTAACTTCCTGTAATCCACTTTAGGAACACATACTCATAATAACCACTATGGCTGCAATCCACAAACACGAATTACATCGCCAAACGAAACAACAAAAATAAACATGAAAAAAATCACAATTACAGAAAAATTAAATTCCTGTCATCAATTGAACATTAGAGAGAAAAAATCAAGTCAGTAATACAACGTCTAGTTCGATTTTTCCAGTGTGCAAAGTACTGAATAAAATTAATCTGAATGTCGATACTAACGGTATATTACTGGCCAAGGGTACATTTAGTAGGCCTACAGGTGGTTAGGAATCACATTTAGAACCAGGCTTAGGATCCGAGACAACTTAAAAATGAAGTGAAGTTACAGTGCAACGAAGTACAGATAGAGTGAGGTGGCTCGTTGAGTTTTGTTTACCTATGCGGTAATGTACAACCCGGTTCGTGATCAGAGGTACAGTATTCTTCCGTCTCTCCCTACGAAACGAACTCAGGCCATCACAGTGCATTTTCAATTCATAGTGAACAGTTTTTTTCAAACTAGTTGCAAGTATGTACATGGTTATTCATTGTAACGCTAACGTCCTCAACGTCGCCGAGGGGCATAGAAACTTGTGAGGTATGTATCCTACTTCATTTTCCACCGTCACTAGATGTATTATTAACAGTAGAGTATAACGCAGGACATTGACGTCGTTGTTTACATTCACAGTATGTCTGTCTACTATGTTCAAATAATCTATAGTCAAGTTGTGCGTATATTGGTTGCTAAAGCGACCCGGATCCTAAGCCTGCTTATAACCAAGCTAACTCAGATTGACGGCAAATGTATTTGTTATTTTCCAGTGAGTCTCTTGTATACATTTATTGTACTGTGACTTCGATCACCTACATTTCGTTAGTGACCGTCTAGAATATTACCGTCTCTTGTATCCCATGTTAGCTACATAACGGGGAGTCTGGCTTATTTTAAATACGTAATGTTGGTTAATCTAAAGAAGCATATTCGTCAGAAAATTTATTTGTGCAAGTATAGGCCTACCACTTACAATCGCAAAGTATCATATTGGATACAACAGGTTAATAGGCTATATGCTATAATTTTAATAGAACAATAGAAAAAAAATGGTAGAAAAATTAAAATTTCACAATACTATAATATTGTACAACATATAAAATATGGACATTGCGCCAGTTGTTTTCTTTACAGTCCGACACTGTTTAATAAACTAGTGTGAGAAATGAAGTTTTGCCAATTTAAAGGTTAACTAACTGATCTCTTCTTCTGAGCGAGAGGCAGTATTCCGAAAGCCTTTGTAAAGTGGAGGGAAAAATAGAAGCTGACGAAAGATCTTCAAGATACCATCGTCACCACAATAATAAAATTTTCTGTAGCGATAATTCGTCAGTATCTTAATGGCGTACATTCAATTTAAATTATACTTGGTTCTATTTTTTTTTCTTATGTCTTAATCATTTTTGTCTGAAACCTGTTTATATAATTTTTCATTTTAAATTTCACTGTGAGATATTCTGTGTCGCAGACCAATAAATTAAAATAAATTATGGCTGCTAGGAGTATTTTCGTAAAAAAAAAAAAAGAAACGAGTTATTTTCCTGGACCAATAATACAACTCCAAAGCGGTCACAATTATTTATAACTTTGGCGAAGATTATCTAAACTGCTGTACCGGTAGTCGAAATACGTTTCTCTCGATCGGGAAGTATGCAACAAGCTTTACCTTAAGTACGAGACCAGCACTGCAGGCGGATATCAGCTGTGGACCGGGAACGAAACTCACACCAGCACAAGCAACAAAACACTGACTGACATGACTGTGGCCGTAGTTAGCTGCGAATGTCGGACTTTCACGTGACCTAACAACCACGTGACTTGTGTCAGTGAAAATCCGACGAGACTTTATTTACGTAAATAAGAGTCGCACAAAAAGAAGTCATTATGGCAAATTATTTTGATGAAGTCGTCGAGACTACAAGGGGAAATGGAAGGTGTGCTTAAGTGAACCAATAAGGTGCAGAAAAAAATCTTGCTGTAGCTGCAAATTTTTCTCAAAAAATAATCATGACACACAACGGGACTGTTCCCATTCAGAACTTCACAGATAACTCAAGAGCTTTAAGTATACAGCAATACCGGTACATCGCTACAATTCATGTCCCTACCAGGTTAAATAGGTAAATAATTAAAATTTAATGCAGTATTACTTATCACAGTTTAATCTTTCATTTAAGATAACCATTTCAGAGAAACGTAGCCCAATATAGGTTAGTTTTGTTTACTTGTAACATAATCAACACAGCTATAAAAAAATTAACGCGCGAATGGCCTTCAGGCCACCTCCCCCCATACTACAGCCTCTTTGGTAACAGGGTTGGCAGAGCGCTGGCTTGCGGTGACTATGAACGCCGCTTCGAATCCCGATATTGAGGTAGTCATATTTGTGTTGATAACGCCAATGTTCCTCATGGTTTTTGTCGCGGTTCCCTCCTTTCCCTCCATCATTCCATCGTCACGTTCCATTTTAATATTCATCATCATCATCATCATCATCATCATCATCATCATCATCACCATTTCAGTAGTAGGCCTATCTACGCAAAATATGTGGCATGATTTAGTTTTCTTTTCCAGCTATTTAACGACGCTGTATCAGCGACTTAGTGTATGGCAAACGTTTAAGAACATCCATATAAAGCATATGAAGATATTATTGCAAAAAGAACCTTTGTCAAAATTGGTATTTTGCAGGAGAACAATAAAAATTAATAGAACAGCACGTCAGTTGTTTCCGTACGACTGGTGTTTATCCTTGTGGCCAGACATCTCCAAAACCGTACTCGCGAGTAAGCCCCTGAACGGAACTGAAGCCAGTACGTAATGCGCACGCTTCGCCTCACCCATCCCCACGTGTACTGTATTCAATGTTTATGCGCAAACGAAGAGCAGTGGTGGGACTACCATTATCATTGTGTTGGTCGGAGTGTTCGACCGTTTCACAATGTCTTCTAATCATGGACGTAGTACATTCAAGGATGAAAGGGAGGAGAAATATATTTTCGTGTTAGTGGGAAGAATATGAAAAGTTTAAGTTGTTCGAAAAATCTTAAGAGTGTGTTAAAATTCAACATGTGAAAATAATTTATTTTGGGACGTCTGTATAACTGTTGGTTATACATAATAATAAGTATATTACGATACTTTTACACTCAGTTTCGCAAGATATACTTACAGTTTTCGTCTCATTTTAGGTGAAATACATACAAATATTTTGATAAATTTGAAACAAGAAAACATAAACACAAATCACACACGTATCCTCAGTCTTAAACAAAAAAACTTCTTGCTAGCTATGTTCGAACTTGGAATATTGGAAAATCAATGAAGCCCTTTACAGAATGAGCATTTGTAAAATCGTGCATACAGAATGTCTTCTAGATGTAATACGAAATGAATTATTCCATTATTGAATACTCCCCAGTCAAAAGTAGAATCTTCCTAGCATGTCAAAATAATATACAAACGTAAGATATTTCTTATCCTTTCGATGTTATTATTTGTAAACATAAGGAAGATCGTTGCCGCAATCCCTCACTGACCGCTCCCATCTGTAGAGGTACGAGTCTCTCCCCACTTCAACAGCCTTACAGCACACTGTGTTCGGCGGGCAGCATCGGGATCACGAATGACTATACGCGTTTTGGAGACCTGTGCTTGTGACTATTGCACTTGACATGAGTCGTTTTTGGAGTCTATAAACATTTGAAATAGTAGCAAATGTGTCCTTAACTCAATTTCATCAAAAATGACTAGAGCTGTTTTTTTGTAATAATGTCTTCATATATTACTTGACCCCTTTTTTTAAGGGGGGATATACAAATCTAAGGGTAAAATAAGTCATTTTTAAATTTATTTTTGTATAAACAGTGGACATTTATATTTATGCCAGTGAAGGAATTTTTACGATATACTGTACACAATATTTTGGTAGATATGACCATGAGCGTGCGAGCGTGTGCTTATTTAGCTCTCCACACATAAGATACAGAGTACTAGCTATAAGTATGTTTGGAAAACGCGTGAGCGTGCTCCTGGATAAAAAAATAAGAACAACTCCTTATACGAAAATTTGACGGAAAATATTTATTGGAAAAAATAGTGACTTTTGTTTTCATAAGTATCTGATCATATTATTGTATTGTTTTTGTTTTGATTTTGTAATTATTTATTTACAAACAACACAGTGACAAGACAGTAGTAGCCTATAATATTGTTTTTGTTTTGATTGGACGCGGTGGTCCAGTGCCTTGGCCACCCAGATCACCCGATCTCACCCACTTAGATTTTTACCTTTGGGGTCACTTAAGACTGTTGTCTATGCAATACCAGTAAATGATGCAGAGGAGCTATTGCAACGTGTTGAAAATACATGCCAATTGATCTGTCATGGCAACATAGTGTTTGAGCGAACTCGCCAGTCGTGTGTACGTCGTGCTCAGGCATGTGTAAACAATGGGGGGGGGGGGACACATTGAGCACCTTTTGTAAACGTTAAATGACAAGTTTCCAAACATGTACTTGTGACACAATAAAAAAAAAGAACGAAAACAAAGTGCGATCATTTCTCCAATAAATAAGCATTTTCCGTCAAATTTTCATGTAAGGAATTGTTCTTCTTTTTGATCTAGAAGCACGCTCGCGCGTTTTCAAAACTTATGACTCACCCTGTATATTTAACGCTCATTTTCCGTAACCTGCATTTTTCAAAATCGTTTTTATGATAACTCTGTAAGCTTTTAAAATACCGCAGTAAAATTTTGCATGCAACTGTTTTTCATGTTTGTTAACAAGATGAACTACAATTATTGCTATAACATTTATAGTTTTTTTTCGCCTAAAACATTAAAAATGTATCTTCTCCTAAGAAAATGAAAAAAAAAACTTCTATTGTAGACGTTTCAAAGATTGTATTTCATGTTGTTCATTCGACATTCAGGAATAAATATGAAAAAGAATGACTAGAAACATTTATATTAGTGAACATTACCATAAAAATGGCACATCTGTGCACAAACGGCCACTTTTTTGTTATAATAATTACTCATAATGGTGAAACTTTTAGTAAATATGAAAATAGTCTATAATTGCAGAAGCAGTGACTACTAAGCATGTCAAATTGCAACGTGAAAGAGTCAATAGTTGCTAAGAAAAAAAATATTGAATTTCCCAATTTTTAGTGCTCGAACCTGTATATCCCCCTCCCCTTAAACTTTTGTGAAAACACTTGATTTTTATACATGAACCAAATGCCTGTGAAAAACCAAGTTTTTTTTCATCCAAAGGCCCGACCTCTCTGTATTCAAAAGTAAGGATTATATAACGATTTCTCTGTTATGAGATCATTTAAAAACCCTTTCTTGTAGGAAAAAATTGTAAATTATGTTTTATTTAACGATGCTCGCAACTGTCGAAGTTATATCAGCACACTTAAATGCAATCGACCTGTCCCGCGCCGTAGCGTCGTGGTCTAAGGCATTCTGCCTAGGACTCGCGTTACGGAATGCGCGCTGGTTCGAGTCCTCATGAGGAAAGAAATTTTCTCATGAAATTTCTGCCAGTGTTTGGGACCGGTGCCCACCCAGCATCGTGATGAACTTGGAAAGCTACGATAGGTAGCGAAAATCCGGTTTCGCAAACCAGCTATAACGGCTGGGAGGATCATCGTGCTAATCTCGCGATACCTCCATTTTGGTTGGATGATCGTCCACCTCTGCTTCGGTATGTGAACGTGAGACCAGTAGCCGGCTGGTCGGTCTTGGCCCTTCATAGGCTGTAGCGCCACGGAAATGCAATCGACCTAGGCCGGGATCGAACCCATAACCCCGGACACAGAAGGCCAGCACTCTATTGACTGCGCTACCCAGGTCGACCTTTCTTGTGACATGCCTGAAAGGCATCTTGTGCTATTATCACTTTATTTTTAAAAATGTGACGACTTGGTTACGGAGTCTCAATCTGAAAAAAATTGTTTGCTTTTTGGAACAATAATTGGAATTTACTGTAATAATACTTCACCTGAAATCGCAATTCGCGGCAAATAAATCTCGGACTACCACAACCACTTATATCACAACCTTGGGAGTTGGTAACGCTGGTTAAACAGCTTATTACTATAATTTTTTGTCATCATCTGTAGATTGTTGCTAGAAGTGCGCAAAAAAAAAAAAGAGTGAACAAATTAGTTTCTGATTTATATTTTCGGTGACCAGGAAGTCATAATTTCTTTAAATAAAAAGCACAAGAAGCCTTTTAGACATCTACTTACATGACAAAATTCATTGGTCTAGGTATACCCATTTTAGATTAAAGTTTTTCCTAAAAAAAGGAATATTTAAAGAGTTTTCATAACACAAACATTGTTATGTAATTCATAGGTTTGAAGTATTAGTTTCTGATTTATATTTTCGGTGACCAGGAAGTCACAATTTATTTAAATAAAAAGCACAAGAAGCCTTTTAGACATCTACTTACATGACAAAATTCATTGGTCTAGGTATACCCATTTTAGATTAAAGTTTTTCCTAAAAAAAGGAATATTTAAAGAGTTTTCATAACACAAATATTGTTATGTAATTCATAGGTTTGAAGTATGAAGAACTCGGGTTTGCGAAAGAAAAGTATAAACAAGCTCGAAGCGTGTATATTCGTCATCACAATAATTCCTTCTTAGAAGATTGTTTATCGTTTGTCATTTGTTATTTTGGGTGTTGTGCTCGTTTAATACGCATTGAATTTTGTGGATTTGAAGAAAGCTTGTGCTGTTTGTAGGCTAAAGAAGATGGAGTGTCAAATAGTAAAACACAAACACTTTCGACATGTTCTTCTGTTTGACTTTAGTAGAGGAGAAAAAACAGCGGAAGCGACTCGAAACATTTGTGCCATGTACGGGGAGAATGTCATCGGAGAAAGCACTGCAAGAAAATGGTTCTGTCGCTTCAACACCCAACATCCCGTACAAAATTTAGTGTCCATTCACAGAAGATGATGTTATGCGTCTGGTGAGACAAATAAGGCGTCGTGTACTACGAATTGCTTTCCAGGAATGTAACCCTAGCTGCTGACATTTATTGTCAACAACTCATACGCCTTGCGGCCGTATTGTGTAGACCATAGTATATTAGTAAAAAAAATTGAAGTTTTATGGTATTAAAGATGAGATGTTGGGTTGGTTTACATCGTACTTATCAAATAGAAAACAAAAAGTAGAAATAAATGTACCAAATAGTCATAAAGTTACTTATTCAGAATTTAGAAATATTAAACATGGTGTTCCGCAGGGGTCAATTTTAGGTCCATTGTTGTTTCTAGTTTATATTAATGATTTAGCCTTGACCATAAACAATTCATCCCATGTAATTTTATTTGCAGATGATACAAGTGTAATTATTTCAAGCAAACAATACGATCATTTTATAAACACTTCTAATACAGTGCTGAATCTAATGAATGAATGGTTCCATGCAAATAAACTAGCACTTAATGTTGATAAAACCAGTGCAGTCAAATTTAGTACACACAATAGTGCTCAGGTTTCCTACAGTATTCGATTAAATGGAACTCATCTCAAAGAATCTATAAGCACAAAGTTTCTTGGTTTAGAATTGGATAATCACTTGAACTGGAAAACGCATATAGAATGTATTACTCGTAAATTGAGCTCTGCCTGTTATGCAGTACGATCCTTATCTACTATTGGTGATATAAACTTTCTTAAAATGTCATACTTTGCATATTTTCACTCTGTAATGAAATATGGATTAATATTCTGGGGTAACTCGTCTGAAGCTAAACACGTTTTTGTTTTACAAAAGAAAGCTATAAGAATAATGGCCGGTGTGCATAAAAGGACCTCATGTAAAAATATTTTCCGAAACTTAGAAATCTTGACTTTACCTTGTGAATACATTCTTTCCCTAATAATGCTGTATACTAAGAACCAAGATAAATTCAGTACTAATCAAGACATTCATCATTTTAATACAAGACATAAATCAGATCTTCGTCTACCCTCTATTAATCTAAGCTGTTTTAAAAAAGGAGTTCGCTATTCATGTATAACAGTCTTCAATGCACTGCCTAATTATCTTAAAGATTTGAAGAACAACGAGAAAAGGTTCAGAAAAGAATTAACCAAATTTCTACATACTCATACCTTCTACACAATTGATGAATTGTTTATGAATGTGAATTGAATTATTCTACTTAAATGACATGTACAATTTTATATAACTCAACTAAAATATGTTTTTATATTGACTTGATCTGTTTACTATGTATTGTATTTTTTGTTTAGCATAACTGATGAATTGTATGTACTGTAAATTGAATAGTATACTGTACAGGTCAACCGATGAATTGTTTAAGCTTATAAATTGAATTAATCTGCTTCATATGAATTGTATAGCTTAACGAAAATAAGCTTGTAAATTGAACTAATTTGATTGTATATGTTTGTATAGTTTGGCTGATGAATTGTATATGTTCTTAAAATGATTACTAGTCTGTGTAGCTCTACTGATGAATTGTATATACACCTACTGTAAATTGAATGGTAATATGTATAGCTCAACTGATGAACTGTTTATGATTATAAATTGAATTAATCTACTTGATATTAATTGCACAAATTTGTATAGCTTAATGAAAGTATGCTACTTTGTATTGTATATATTTGTATAGTTTTAGCCGATGAATTGTATATGCTTTAAATCGAATAGTAATCTATATAGCTCTACTGATAAATTGTTTGTGTTTGTAATTTGAAGTAGTTTGCATGATATGTATTATCAATTTCTGTATATCACAACTGGTTGAATTGTTTATGCCTTAAATTTAATTAAATTGTTTTGTATTATACATATAGCTCAACTTATGAATGATCGTTTGCGTTTGTAAATTTAATAATCTGATTGGCTATGTATTGTATACTTTTAGTAGAGCCATCGATGTAGCTCAGTCGGCAGACTCGCTGGGCTGCTGATCTGGAGCTGCGTTCGGGCTTGGGTTGGATCCCCCTTTGGACTTTGGTTTCTTCGGAGGTTTTCCCCAGCCGTGGGACTGAAGCCGGATGGTCTATGGCGAGTCCTTGGCATCAACCCCTTTGATTTGATTACCTGGTTGGGTTTTTCCGAGGTTTCCCCCACCAAAAGGCAAATGTCGGGTAATATTTTGGCGAATCCTCGGACCTCATCTCATCTCACTACATCTCGCCAAAATGTAAAAAAATTGTACAAAATTGTAAAAATTGTAGAAAATTACTAAATTGTAAAACTATAAAAATTTGTAAAAATTGTAGTTGTAATATTGTAAAATGTTGACATGTTCCACATCTTAAAGCTTCATTGCTCATGTAAGATCTATGGAATAAAATAAATGAATGAATGAATTGAAGAAAAACGAGCGGGAAGACTGCATAAAGTGCTGTTGCTGATTGCCTTGTCTTTACCAAGTTAAATAGATAAATACTTTAAAAATATATGGTTTATTTAACGACGCTCGCAATCTTTCTGAATTCAATCTTGATTTTAATTCCTCCACAGCCTTTTCACGAGCGGAACCGGATAACTTTTCTGGTCCATAAGCTTCAGCATGTGTTGATTTAAAATATCTTTTAACATTATGATGACTTAGTTATCCAAGTTCCTTTCTACATATTAAGCAATGTATCTTTCTGTCCTTTAAGATAAAGAAATATTTATCTATCCAGTCACTATTGAATCGTCGTTTCATATCCATACCAGCCGCCAGAGTTGATAAACATACCACTGTACGTACAGAACGCTGCTTCAGCGAGTTCAGGTTGATCGTACTGACTGTCGTTTCAGCTCAGCTATGATAGGAAACAGTATTTGAGAGCACTGTTCGACATCCCTGCGCTAGCGTAACCAAAACAGATTTTACAGCCTCGTTAAATAAGCCAGCAACCAAAGCACAATAGCTCGACAATGGGAGAATTAGATACCATTCATTCCACAATGGTCCATTCGACATGCATTGCGTTTCACTCGTCATTACACATACGTTCTCATAGCTACAGTCCTATTTAATCTCTTGGCATGAAAGTATGTTAAAAATAACCTAGTCTATACTACCACACCTGACGACTCGGGTATCAATGTCAACGCTAGGAGATCTACTGCTACTATTTCTGCTAAGGGATGAACACAAATCATTCTGAACTGCGAATAGGTCTGTACAGGGGCGAATCTAGCTACTTGGCGCCCCTAGGCAGAGAAAAATACTTCCGCCCCTTATTTCGCCATATATGCGTTATTTGAATTAACTGAAATAATTGATTCCGTGTCATTACTGTTTCTAATATCGGAAACCCCTGACTCACATAAACTACAGGTTCCACTATTTTTGATACTGTTCGCCACATTATTACAGTCTGATGTATCTGGACGCGAACTGGAACAAGCTGGCTGTGTTTGTTTTTTAAATAGTACATCTATTTTTGCATCTTTTCTCACAATTTTCTCTTTTTTTTTTTCTTGACTTGTCTTTCGCGTGTTTCCAGTGTTGTTGTTTAGGTAACTGTTCAAAGATAGGTCTGGACCCCACAAGTGACACCAACAAGGTATCACTCATTAGGCAACTAGGCCAGGAAATAATGGGCTAGGGTAGGGTGACCAGTTCCTTTCCCCCTTCATTGCATACATCGCTGACTAGGTACATATTACACTAATTAGATTTCAGATGCACTTCTTCCTCTGACACATATCGTCAAGTGAGATGTACTGTCTGGTAATACATGGACAGTAGTGGCAAAAAAAAACCGGACCGACCCTTGTAGCTGATTTCAGAGCCTTATTCACTCCAGAGAAAAATAGATTAGTAACTAAGACTTTCGTAGTTCGAATTCTGCCTGGGAAAGAAACTTTTTTTGTTCCTTATTCAAATTTATTCCCAATACTTTTCGATTGCTGGTAAAATTCATGTTCTGGGAATAATAAGTTAATTAAGTAGTAAAATAACGCTGCATTCGAAAAGTATTGGGAATAAATTTGAGTAAGGAACAAAAAAAAAAGTTTCCTTCCCAGGCAGGATTCGAACTACTAAAGTCTTAGTTACTAGTCTATCGTGCTCTGGAGTGAACTAGATTATGAAATCAGCTACAAGGGTCGGTCTGGATTTTTGCCACTACTGTACAAATCAATGAGAACCTCAATCAGAGGTGTTTCCGATATTGAGAATCACTTAGCTTTTTCCAACTGTTACTCATTATAATGAATATTAAAATTGTGTAAATCGCCTAGATATAATGCACTCTTTACAGTTTCGAATTAAACAGAACTGCAAGCGTCCGGCTGATACAATGGCTGGCGGTATTTTCTTTGAATTTAAGTCTGAATGGGCATTATTGAGTGTTGATACTGGCTACTCTTATGACTGACAGAGTTAGCGACGTCACTCATCACAAAGCTTATGATTGCGAGCAACGAGCTTTGCCTTCCTAACGTATCGTAATAAAATACCAATAAGTTCTTTAATGTTATCACGTGAGACTCTCACGGTGAGAGGGCATAACATTGAAGAAAGTGCTATGATCGCACTGTGACACTATTATTGAAAAACTGTCCTTTTTTCGTTGACAGACCGTAGATTAAATTTGAACTGATTGTTGCCAATGTTATTCATATCCTTTTCATTGTGCGTTGAGTTTATGTGCTCTTTTAAAGAGTTATGAACAAAATTTAAAAAATACAAAAAAATTAACAGTAATAGCTTAAAAACCGCCCCTCAAATCTGCCCCCCTAAGCAGCTGCCTAGGTCTATAAAGGCACAAATCCTCTGATTGAGATTCTGTCTGATATGTTAAAGTTGCCTATTTCCGTGATACCCCTAATCCCGTGATACTTTTTTAAAATTGATTGTCAGTCCAAGCTTTGCCGTTTAGTCATAGCGCCAGGCATCTTTCACCTACTTTTGAGACATCGGTGAACTTCCTAGCAAGATACCCAATCCCGTGACATTCACTGGAAAAACGTATCACGGAATTAGGCAACTTTATCCTACAGGCAGTATATCTCACTTGACGATATGTGTCAAGGAAGAACAATTGTTTGTATGCATTTGAAATCTGACTAGTGTCATATATGTAACTAATCGGCGATGTATGCAATTGAGAGGGAAATGAACTGACCACCCTACTCCATTTATCTCCTGGTCTAGTTGCCTCATAAGTGGTGCCATGTTGGTATCACTTATGAGATTCAGACCTGTCTTCGGTTGACTAAACAACAACAATACGCACAATTCAATGGAAGGAAGAGATGAGATCAGAAACTGAGTAAAGAGCAGATTTGTAGTCACAGATAGCTTAGAAATCAACGTTCAATAAATTTTACCGTGGGTCTCACTCCTAGCCATCCACGACGAGTCCTGAGACGCCGTCATGCTTCCTTTACAACATTGGCGCCGGTCCATGGTCACGAATGAACGTTAGACAATTATATCCTTCTAATATTACCAACACCATCCCATGCTCTATATTCTCTAATCATCTAAATAAATTTTGAATTCGAAATGTGGGGAATAGGAAAAAACTTTTAAAATTCTACAAAGCAGTGGCGATCCTAATTTTTGTATGGTTTCGAAAACTCGACATTAAAAACACAACCGAAGAAATTTAGTCAGCAGAGAGGGAGTTTCTTCATGCATTAGTAATTAGAGAGCTGCTGAATAGGGCTTATATAATGTATTTTATGCTCGACCATGCCGAAATATAGTAATTATACACCTGGTAGCAGCCCTTTAATGCATGTCATTAAAGTACACCTTTTCATTAAAGTTCAGGTTTTCGATTATTCTCGGATATGCAATCGAAAGAAAACGAGGGAAACGTCAAGGAGGCTGGAAATCCAATACTGTCGCAGAAGGTTATCTTCTGTTACTATAATAATTAGCGTTAATTGTAAATAATATTCAAATAAATTCAATTTGTCATCTCGTTTTTCAATTCTAAATCAATTTCCAGGTTATATCAAAATTAGTTCATGTTATTCTCAGATTATATCAAGGTCAATGACATTATTGTTCCTCGGAAAAAAATCAATATTTTCACGTCTGCGCACATCTCACAATTTACGAGCTATGCACAAGGTCACTTACGCTCTTCAGTTAGATATGAATAAAATGAATACTTATGAATAATTTCAAGTTAGAAATATGGTCGAGCATAAAAAGTCGTATGAAACTCGCGCTCGTTTCATAAACAAACATACTCGCGTCTTAATTACTATCATTATAGGCTCGTTGCATAATGTACTATTATTTACTCTAAACAGCTAGATTATTATTTTATTAATAAATCATTTTTTAAGAAGACAGAATTTTATTAACAGAAAGAAAAGTACTCTCAGGCTCTAATGCTTGTACTCTCACGATGCATGTTATTGCTCTTGACAATACTAAACTGTAATACCTGGATGACTGAATCAATAAATGAATCAATGAATGAGTCAATTAATAAACAATCAGTGAATCAATGAATCAATCAATGAGTCCATGGATCAATGAATCGACGGATTAATGGAATGAAAGAATCAATGAGTCGATGGATGGATGAATCGATGAATGATTGATTGATTGAATGATTGAATATAGTGAGAGAGGAAAAATGATCAATTAAATGTTAGGTCTACAAGGCCTACATGATGATAATCGCGTCCTTGCAAGGACTCTCGGAACTTGTGCATGGCTCAATGTGGTCTGCCTTTGCCGCCCACCCACAAAGAGTGAGAAACAATTCAAATATCCGTTAAACCGAATACTGAGATACTCCACAAGACGGAAGAACTTTGCATACTGACTACAGCAATATATTATAATTTCTGTTTTTCGTAACCGGTTGTGCACGACTCTAGTATGCATAGACCTACACTCTTAGATATGAAACACAAGAGAGAAATAAGAAGAGAATTAAATAGATTCATTGAGAAATTTAATGAAGCTCTTAAAAACTACAGACAAAGTCGGCAAGATCACTAATCATGGATGAAGAAAACCCGACATGCATAAACTTTGAACATCCATCATCCAAGAGGATACAGAGAGATTGGACGCTCCAGAAAGAGATGGTATGGCCCGTTTGCTTTAGGGACGGAGCAGAACAATTGGCTCCAAAACCTTTAAAGTTGATTATGATAAAGTTGTGAAAAGATTACCGTCAACGCTTGCTACTTGGACCCTTAAGGTGTTACTTGAATCCAGAAGAAAAAAATGTTTACTTACCATTGGAGTAACTTAGGTAAAAATATCTGTACAGATGAAAGTTTGCAGAGAAAAAAGACCACAACTTTCGACACCAAACTGTTATTTCACATCGACGAAAACATTTTTTTCTTCTGGGTTCAAGTAACACCTTAAGGGTCCAAGTAGCCCGCGTTGACGATACTTGAAATGTTACGTCTATTTTTGGCTTTTTTCTTTAAAATTCTCTATAGTTCCTTGAACAGCGAAAATTGGAGTGAGACAAATGGCAAACAGACTTGGAGCTCACATATGCACTTCTTCATAGCCCCAATTTCCCTTCCAAGTACGCATTTTTGCGTAAATTTTAAATGTGTCCCTTTCCACTTTCCGATTCATTCATTGGATTCATTGAACAAAGATAAATCAAATTACAGGGGTTATACAGAGTCTGTGTTCTACCCTACTGAATTGAAGGTAGGGGTAAGCTCGTTCAAGGCTCTGAAGAATGGAAATTTGGTAATTGAAACTCAAAACAGGGTAGAAACAGAAACAATCTGCAAAAACATCAATGAGAAGTGTGGTATAGGACTAGAAGCTAATACTAAAATGCTTAGAAAACCCAGATTGATTATATTCAATGTTCCAGAGGAACTAACAATAGAAGATGCAAGAGAGGCGATATTGCATCAGAACGACGAGCTAAATCTAAAGCAGGAAGACTTGGTCCCCAAATTTATGTTCCAGGACAGAAGCAAAAGGAAAAACCTGATCATTGAAGTATCACCACAAGCAAGGAAAATCATACTGGCTAAAAAATTGAAAATTGGATGGCACTTGTGCGGTGGTGATGACTACATAAAAGTCAATAGATGTTTTAAATGTAGCAAATTCAATCATAGGGCACAAGACTGTAAAGGAGAAATCACTTGCCCTCACTGCACAAAAAACCATGCAGGAAAGGACTGTAACACCACTAGAGACCAGCACCAATGTATAAATTGTACTAACTACAACAAGTATAACAAAGATAACACAGTAGATGTGAACCATTCATCATTAGACAACAAGAACTGCAGCTGCTACCAAATGATGATAGAGAGATACAGACAAAATACCGAACATTGAAATGGTAAACCCATTAACAGCTAGCCTTAAATGCCTACAAATTAATTTACAGCATAAAAAAGTGGCTACAACCAACTTAGCTAACATGGTACGGGAGTCGAACATTGATCTTGCATTTATACAGGAACCGTATACAATTAACAACAAGGTGGCAGGAATTCCAAAAACTTATAGAACATATAGTAATGGAAGCGAAAGAAAGAGAGCAGCAATAATCGCAAACAACAAAGAAATGGATGTAATATTAATCAACCAACTCTCTGATGAGGACTGCGTCGTTGTAGAAATAAGATTCCAGCAGGATAAGATTTATGCAGCAAGCGTTTACTGTGATATCACTAAAGATATCGGAATAGACATCCGCAAGATTGAAAACATAATTAATCATGCACAAGGGGTAGGAACTATAATATGCGTTGATAGCAACTCAAGAAACACTTTGTGGCATGATACTGTAACAAACAGACGTGGGGAGATACTGGAAGATTTTCTGTTGACAAATAATTTATATGTAATGAATGAAAACGTGGCTGCCCCCACATTTGAGACAATAAGAGGGAAAAGTCGTATTGATTTAACCATATGTGACAGTTTAATCCTAGGATACTTTGAGGACTGGAGGTGTGGGGAAGAAGAAAGCTGTTGCGACCACAACAATATCACATTCAAAATAAATATCAAGAAAAGTTATTACTGCGGAGAGACTGAGAACTACACAGGGTACAAATTCAACACCAAGACTGGAGACATGAGGAAGTTCGATGACCGGCTAAAAGCAAATGTTGTAAACAAATTCCAATGCAAAGAAATAGAAAATGAAGACATAGAAAAAGAATTGTTGGAAAAGTTGAAAAATGCTGAACTAGTAGAACTGGAAACAATAATACACGACTACCAGTCTTGTATAGTAGCAGCATGTAACGAAACTTTTAAGAAATGCAGTCGAGGAAACTTTAGAAGAGGCAGAACAGTCCCTTGGTGGACTCAGGAGCTAACGATACTCAGAAAGAAGGTTAACGCACTGAGAAGGAGATTCCAAAGAACTATGAATAATGAAGATCTGAGGATGGAAAGAAAAGGCAAATACTTAGACGGGAAGAGAATATACGAGATGAAACTACACTACGAAAATCTCTCCTCCTGGAAGAAGTACTGCACTCTAACTGAAGGGTCCAATCCATGGAACGCCATATACAAAATAGCAGCAGGGAAACTGAGAAGCCCAACTAGCCTAACTGCACTCCTGAAGCCAGATGGAACATTCACTGCTGATACTGCGAGTACAATAAACCTCATGATTCATCACTTCACTCCAGATGACGACCCACTGACCGATAATCAACACCAGAAGGAAATTCGAGAATTGATGAATGAAGAAATAAATACAGAAGATGACAGAGAATTCACACAGGAAGAAATAATTCGAGTATTGAAGAAGTTTGATCCTAAAAAAGCACCGGGAGAAGATGGCCTGACAAGCGAGATTCTTTTCCGCGCATTCAGACACTTTCCTAAATTTACAACAGAAATGTATAACGAGTGTCTAAGTAAGGGACTTTTTCCAAGAATATGGAAAACTTCTGTAATCATTCCTATTGCCAACCCTGGGAAAGAAGACAGTAAAGATGCTTCAAAATTTAGACCTATCAGCTTACTGAATATAGGAGGAAAGGTCCTAGAAAAGCTAATGATTGATAGGATACTCCACCACATCAATACCAAAAAGAAGTTCAACACAAACCAATATGGATTTACTCCTCAGAAGAGCACGATAGATGCAGCGATGGCTGTTAAAGAGACCATAGAAGAAAATACCCTAATGAACTTCACTATTGTAGTAAGTTTAGATGTCAAAGGAGCGTTCGACGCAGCGTGGTGGCCCGGCATTATGACTAACTTAAGGGAGCTACAATGCCCTAGGAATCTTTATCGCTTGTCACGAAACTACTTCTCTCAAATGAAAGCAAGTTTAAGGCTCAACACCTATAAAATAGAGAAAGAGCTGACCAAAGGATGCCCACAAGGTTCTTGCTGCGGTCCAGGTTTTTGGAATGTATTATATAATTCGTTATTAAACCTGAAATTCACGGATAAAACCAAAGTAATTGCATTTGCAGACGACAAAAGGACAAAGTATAGCAGAAGCTGAAAACTTTGCTAATCAAGACCTAAAGAAAATAGAAAATTGGGCAAAAAGCTACAAAATACACTTCAACAGCGAGAAATCCAAGGTCCTATTGGTAACAAGAAGAAGAATTGGAAATAATGGAAAAGTTAGAATCTACATGAATCATCAACCACTAGAACAGGTTAAAACCATGAAATATTTAGGAATATTTCTGGATAGTAGACTGACCTTTGATCGACATATAGAATATGTCTCGCAAAAGTGCACAGGCCTAATCCATCAACTTACAAAATCTGCAAGACTCCAGTGAGGACTAGGACACGAAGCCCTCAAAACTATCTATCGAGGTGCTATCATTCCTGTGTTAGTGTACGGAGCACCCGTCTGGGAGAAGGCACTAACAAAAGGAAATAACATCAAGAAATACCAAAGGGTCCAAAGACTGATCAACATCAAAATGGCGAAAGCATACAGGACTCTATCTTGAGATGCATCTTGTATCATAGCTGGAGTCGAGCCAATAAAGATTATAATAGAAGAGAAGATAAACATATATAAGGCCACACACGGATTGTTACAGGAGTACGACGAACCAGTAGATACAACACAGTGGATGCATCCTGCAGAAATAATAGAGATCTGTGAAGCTACAAATGAACAATACGAAATAGAAGTGTTCACAGATGGCAGCAAAATTAATGGAAAAGTAGGAGCAGCAGCAGTCATATTTAGAAACAAAACAGTTGTCCAACAACAAAAATTCAGGCTAAACAATAAATGCTCAAATAATCAAGCGGAACAGATAGCAATCCTACAAGCTCTAAAGATAATAACGGAAATGGACATACCAAATATTGAACGAACAGTGGCAATTTACACAGACAGCAAAGTCACAATAGATTTACTGAGGAACAACGACAAACATGGATACATAATAGAGCAAATTAGGCAAAATCTTAAAATCCTCTTTAGTCAGCATTGGAAAATTAACTTTAAATGGATAAAAGCACATGTTGGCATCCATGGAAATGAAATAGCTGATAAATTAGCTAAGCAAGCAACAGAAGATCACATACCAGTAATCTAAAATAAAATACCTAAGAGTACAATAATAGACGCAGAGAAAAAGAAAAGCACTGAAAAATGGCAAAGGATGTGGTCAAACACAACAAAAGGAGCACTAACGAAGAGATTTTTTCCTTCAGTGACGGATAGGATGAAAATCAACATACCAGCTACACCAAACCTTGCATCAATACTAACTGGTCACGGGAAACTCAGATCTTATTACTATAGATTCAGAATTTCGGAAAACCCAGGATGTCCTTGCGGAGCACCTGACCAAACAGTCGATCATCTTCTGTGGGATTGCCAAATCTTGAACCAACAGCGCAGTGTCTTCAAGGAAGCAACAAGGAGTGGAAGAAATTGGCCAATAAACTATAGGGACATCATAAAACAGCATTTGAGGTCATTTGTGCACTATATTAACGCTATAAACTTTGAACAATTGTAAATATATGTCTCAGTTTCGTAACATGCGTAAACACACTCAATTAGCAATATATTATAAACACTATAGTTATAATTACTAAAAGTGTATATATGTAAATAGTGTAAATAGAATTAGTTTCATTAAGTGAAAGAGAGTGATAGTGAAGATCCAATTACCAAAAGTGTGTGTGTGTATATATATATATATATATATATATATATATATATATATATATATATATATATATATACAGCGTAAATAGAACAAGTATAATTAACTCAAAAATAGTTATAGTGATAGAGAACATTCAACAGTGAATAACATAAAATAATACAACACAATAATGAATATCAACAAAACCACGAAACAGTGAAGCAAAAGACAATGGGACACCTATGAACACAAAATTGATAAACAAGTTTCAATAAACCATGTAATATGACTACGCGTTATGGGGCATGGTGATAATTAAACCGGAAAAAAAAACAAGCAACCGAGTTTAAACCTCCCTGACGTGTGCTGAGCTATTATACAGCAAAATTAATACATTATCTAGAAAATATTACAACGCTCTCCTACGTGATTCGTTTTGCAGCCGCAAGATGGTAGCCTATATAATTGCGTCTTTTACCCTATTTTGAACACAATTACTCTTCCCTACTCTGTTTCACGGCTGATATGGTCTGGTGTCTGCGTCCAGTAAACATCTGTCAACACTCTATGTATATATTGTTTTGTTTCCTTAATTTATTATTCATCTATTATCACACATTCATTCCTTGAACCCACAAATGAATATAGATCTTTCATCGATATAAGCTTTAGAAAGCTCTTTACCAAATAGTTCACGTTTGAACCGCCAGATGGCAGCCTGAGGAAAAAACTAGGTGTAGGTGCCTGTTTTCTGCATTATTTTCTTAAGTTTTACGCTTCCCTATGCTGTTTTGCTGTTAGATGCAGGTTATTAGTGTCCAGCAGAGCGCCTGTCAGTACACCTTATATCTATATTCTAGTTGTTCTATTTTCCTGGATACTTTATTATTTTTCTCATACATCTCTTCTTATGAATATGAACCCTCATGTTGATTTCAATCCTTTATCTATGTATTCCGCTCTGTACAATTTTTCGTTGGTCAGTCAAGTAGAATAGTTATTTGTAACGACTCCAACGAATATTCTACCCTTCTCACGGAATTCATTCCAAATATATATATTTTGGATTTGACTTTTATTTACTATCAACTAGAGATGGGAAAAGTTGTTATTTTCTCGTAACAGTTCCAACTGTTCCAGTTCCATGAAAATACTAGGTTCCAAATAACAGTTCCAAAATAACAGTACCACCATATATTATATAGCCTACGCCGAAGTTCGATCCACATAACCAGATCGAATCCCTCTCCTCCAGTGTTCTTCCCTTTGTGGCCTGACTCCATGTTGTTACCATAACAGATAAATTCTGTAGGATCAGAAGTTAATTTTTACATTATATCGGTTGTCATAAAGTAGTTCCATACACGGCCGACTTGATGCTAGCTTCGCTTCTCCTTTAAAAGCGAAGGGAGCATCAAGTCGACCGTGTTCCATAACATCGAGTATATTGTAACAGCAAGTATTTTGTATAACAGGTACAGTACCACTAGTATGTAATGTAACAGTGGTGTTTTGGAACAGGCCGTTACGTTATTTTATAGTCATAACTCATAATGTAGTTCCATAACAGCAAGTATTTTGGAACTGCAAGTATTTTGTATAACAGGAGTATGTAATGTAACAGTTGTGTTTTGGAACAGGCCAGTAAGCATAGAGCTCACTGGAAGAGCCACGTACGACTAGTACGTAATGTAACAGTGGTATTTAGGAACATGTACGTACGTACGACTAGTATGCAATATAACAGTGGTGTTTAGGATGCTAAATGATCACATACTTCCCTGTATGCCATGTGATGCAGTACGATGTCATAATGAGTCGAGATGTGAATTCCTGGAAATGAAATCTTTTCTAATGCTAAATTGAATTCGTAGGTCAGGTTTCTTCGAAGCAGGAAATGTAACGTAATTTTAAGTTATTTGTAAATTGGTCACGAAATCGAAATGGGTCCCAGTGGTAAATAAAACCTAACCTATTCTTCCTCTTCTGCTTAGCTGAAGGTCACAAGTGTGTTCAATTTCTCCAAAAATTGGTAAATAAAAGCTATAATCATTTCAGCCGAGCTAAAATTCATATTAATAATGTACCGTCATGAAGAATAATAATCTCATTGTAATGAAATATGCAAATTTACCGTTGTACTTTTTTTTAAACAAAAGAACTTCAATAATACAGTCATGTTTCAACAGACTTTAGTTTAATTTCAAGAATTGATAATGAAACTAAAACTGTAAAATATTTGGAAATAAAACATAACCTATATATTTTCATCTCCCTTGATAAAATTCACAATGTAGTTACTATAATACAGACATTATGTTATTTGATAGAATCCTATACTCAATTAACATCAGTTCCAAGATAATGTGTACATTTTTTAAAGATGATCTTCGTATCTTTACTATTTATCTTTTACTTTAGTTTCCAACATTTATTTCAGTACAACAAAAGGATTCCCAATTCTGCTTTCAAACAGTGGCGCCAACTTATATGGGCTCGTGGGATCCGAGCCCACTCAATAATTTGTCGTATTGTGAGATTTATTTAACTTAAGGCTCGTCAAATGTTTGAGCCCACCCACTGTTTTCCAAAAGTTAGCGTCACTGCTTTCAATAGTACCAAACATGTTCCGTTCTGTGGAACAGACATTGTCGTAATGTAGTTCCAAAGTGAAACGAGTATTTGTAACCGCAAGTATTTCGTACTAGCTCAGAGCAACACTGTTATTTTGGAACATAGTATTCCAAGATGCTGTTACTTTTTGGAACAGTTCCAAACAAGGAATAGTTCCAAAATAACCGCTACGTTACTTTTTTTCCCACCTCTACTATCAACCATCAAGATGACTTTCACAGACGAAATGAACGAGAAACTTATTGAATTAGTTCGAATTCACCCTGTTATATACCTTAAGACACAATAATTATAAAAACAATTCTGTAAAAGACAATCTGTCATAATAATAACAACCATGCCAGTTTTTAAATTCTCTCAAACTGCATTTGTTGGCATTTCTCTCTGATGAGAAATAACAACCACATCACTCAATTAATATTCCAATCTTTAACACTGCAAAACTTACGCCTATTTTGAGTATTCCCACCTAATGATTACAAGGGGCGGATGTTGGGATTTAAAAATAGCTGAAACCTACCAATAAAATGTCCTTACATTTACAACACAATCCTCTAAGAAATTTCCCTAGAAATTAACAAATTAAGGGCAGGGGACTGCACAAAAGAGCGGTTGGTTTGTAAATGAAATCACAATTACTCTCTTGTTTTTATTTTCCCTGTATTAAAGAAAAATAATTCTCAAATTAATACGGATTCACTAATGAGCATTGTTATACACTGCAACACAGAATAACGTACGATTATGAAAGAAAACATTTATTCATAGCAATGAAAGTAACAAAACTTGCTTCAACATTTTCTTTTTGTAGGTTGTGGTGGTCATATTATGAATGAGCACTGAAGTTATGGAAACAAATCCTGCTTTAGGATTATATTTAACTGCAGAGTGTCACTGTTTGCAGTGGGACAAATGTAACTTCATTGATGGTTTCAGTAATAGTTTCTTTGTTAAAATAAGATATTTTTGATAAATTATTATACAACATATTATTGCCACACATAACGTATTAATTTTTATAACTTCTTACTTACATTTTATGATGGATCATTTTCTATAGTTGAGATATATATTTCCTAATCTTTAATTTCTATATTGGTGTCTTATGTAAACTGGCAACAATACACTGTTTAGTGTTCGCAAATTATAATTATTATTTTGTAATTTTTTCACCTTCTTCAAATAGCCTAATCTCATAATTTTTCCTAATCTTTAATTTTTATATTGATATCTTATGAAAAACTGGTAACAATATACTGTTTGATGTTTCAAATATACAAATATAAATTATATTTGATAATATCATAGTCATATTCAATTTCTTATGGAGTAAGTTAAAGTCTATTAACCTATTTTAATCACCTTTTTTTCATTAATTTATAGTGTTCTGCCCAAGGGCAGTCTTTCACTGCAAACCCAGCATTCTCCAGTCTTTCCTATTTTCTGTCTTCCTCTGTCTCCGCATATGATCCATATATCTTAATGTCGTCTATTATCTGATATCTTCTTCTGCCCCAACTCTTCTCCCGTTCACCATTCCTTCCAGTGCATCCTTCAGTAGGCAGTTTCTTCTCAACAAGTGACCTAGCCAATTCTTTTTCCTCTTCCTGATCAGTTTCAGCATCATTCTCTCTTCATCCACTCTATCCAACACAGCTTCGTTTCTCATTCTGTCTGTCCATTTCACACGCTCCATCCTTCTCCATATCCACATTTCAAATGCTTCTATTCGCTTCTCTTCACTTCGTCGTAATGTCCTTGTTTCTGCCCCATACAATGCTGCATTCCACACAAAGCACTTCACTAGTCTCTTCCTTAGTTCTTCTCCAGAGCTCCGCAGAAGATGCTCCTTTTTCTATTAAAAGCTTCCTTAGTATAACACAAAATTTTTCTTCAGGTGAGATGGTTCTTCGATACTTGTTAGTCGGTATCTTCGTAATATCTTCCTTAATTAGATACAAAATTCTATATAAAAGGTCCCTTGAGACTCTAAAATAACTTCTGAACTTTATTTCACTATCGATCAGATGGCCTTTTACAAGAATATTGTAGGCACCCTCGCTTTTCCTATTCTTGAAGATATCACTGTCTTCACCAAAAAAACGCAGGATTATTTACTCTTCATCATTATCTTCCAGCATTAGCAAACAGGCGACGAGATCCATTAGACATCCCACGCTCTCAGCGACTGATCCACGCGAACTCGCAGCTTGAGAAACCACAACTTCCAAAGTTCGACTGCTCTCTTTGATGGACAAGCCGGACTGAAAGAGACATTAAATTTCAGGCCTTACATGTTCTCATGTGTGAGTGGTATTTTCAAAAATCTATAAATAAGTCTTAGTGAAATGAATGTTGCTTCTAAATAATGATTAATTAACAAACAGTTGTGAACTGAAAGTGTGGACCGAAAGTTCCTCACCCTGGGTGAGAAACTTTTGGTTATTAAGTAACCGAGTGTTAAAACACTTTAAGTTCATAAAACTCTTCTTACGTGTAGTGAATCCCAAACTTTAGACTCTGAAGATTACGAAAATAACAAATTTTAATGTCTGACTTATCTCTGAATGGTGAAAAAGGGCAATGACGTAGAGAGAGGAAGAAAAATCTTGCAATTTCAAATACCACTTCTTCACATTACCTCTGATTGAAGTTCTGGCTGATATGTATATCTATTATCAGGCAGTACGTCTCACTTGACGATATGTGTCAGAGGAAGAACAATTGTTTGTATGGATCTGAAGTCTGATTAATGAAATGCGTAGCTAATCGGCGATGTATGCATTGGAGGGGAAAGTAACTTGCCACCCTACCCCATTATCTCCTGGCCTCGTTGCCTCATTAGTGATGCCTTATTGGTGTTACTTAAGAGGTTCAAACCTGTCTCCGGAGAGTTGACTAAACAACAACAACTTCTTCACATATGTGCTGTTCACACGCAATGCATCAACGCCACGAATGACAATGATTCCAACTGCTGCCATGACTAGTATTTCCAACGTTAATATTTTTAAACAGCATATAAACGACTGTTTTAAAATACTGATAAATATATTTCATTGCAAGAGGAAGGCCGAAAGTAGGATAGATTGGAGAAAGCTAAGTTTGTAGTGAAAGATCTGCTCCGGGGTGGAACGTTGAATGAATAAATGAATGAATGAATGAATGAATGAATGAATGAATGAATGAATATTTCATTGGAAAAATGGAATAGGGATGAGAAACTTTCGGACCACTCTGTAGTACACCCCAAGTACGAGTATTTGAAGCTGTCCACTTGTTATACTGCCTTATTTTGAATTCGAAAGTTTATCTTCTTTATTTTTCTTCCGATAACTATGGTTTCCGTCTCGTCTGCATTTATATTCATCCCATACTGCTCACAGCAGTCATATAGCTCCAGTAACATGTAGATAGAGAAATTCTGTTCCGGGAACTAGCTATGTTGGCTGGGGGAATCATCGTGCTAATCACACGGTACTCCCATACTCAGTGGATGATCGTTTACCACTTTTGCTGAGACATGTGGACGTGAGATCAGCAGCTGACTGGTCGGCCTTGGCCCTCTATGTGCTGCCACGAACAGGATTATATTATTATTATTATTATTATTATTATTATTATTATTATTATTATTATTATTAAAGTGTTGGTAAAAGAATGATGTAATTATTAAAAAACTACATTGGAATAAAAGTGGCAGTTACACTAGGGTTTTTCCATAAAGCTCAAGATATATCTCAGACAACGATTTTTAATTTCCTCGTGACAAACCATCAATTTATATCGTCCTTGCTGTTACGTCTTTCTGATCATGATGGAGTGTGACCTTCGTTTCATCGTGATTAGCGATACTGGAATAGCCTATTGCATGTAGACTGTATGATTGAGATGAGTGTATGAATTTGTTAGAAGCTTCATTCTTCCTCTACGTTCTAACTAGAATCTTCAAATTCGTTAAGCAATTCAAATAAATACACACTTATTCAACATTATCCTTTATTTACCGATGCCTTCTCCCTGTCCTCGTCTCAAGGTCTTCAAACCAAAACCATGAGTTTGAATGACTTACTTAATCTCCTTTAAGCCAAGCAACAACGCGGTTCGATCACCTGAACCATCCGTCGTCGTGGTAAATAGTCACTGAGGATGGAGAAGCATCTCCGAAACATGTCTGACTATAATTAATTTCTCTAACAATTTTATTGTATTTTTTTAGTGTTCATATAACTGCATTATATCACCTTTAATGTGTCTTACTTCCTCATTCTAAAAAAATATAAAAAGCGAGAAATGTGATGCTGTGAAAGACTATTTTGAGATTATTAAGCTCCCTGCAAAGGTTAGGAAGTATCTTGTTTGCCTGCTGAGCCGGAGTTGCTCTTGGGCGTGGGTTCCAGTCCATCATGGGCTGATTACCTGGTTGGGTTTTTCCAGATGTTTTCTCCAACTATAAGGTGGATGTTAGATAATCACATAGCATATCGCTGGCCTCATCTCGTCAAATATCATATCGTAATTATGAATTCCATCGACGCTAAATAATCTAGTAATTGATATACTCGTACTTACTTACTTATCTACAAATAGGAATCCGTAGCTTCATTTCCGCCCTCACATAAGCCCGCTATCGGTCCCTATCCTATGCAAGATTAATCCAGTCTCTATCATCATATGCCACCTCCCTCAAATCCATTTTAATATTATCCTCCCATGTACGTCTCGGCCTCCCCAAAGGTATATTTTTCCTCCGGTCTCCCAACTAACACTTTATATGCATTTCTGGATTCGTCCATACGTGCTACATGCCCTGCCCATCTCAAACGTCTGGATTTAATGGTCCTAATTATGTCATATGAAGAAAACAATGCGTGCAGTTTTGTGTTGCGTAACTTTCTCCATTCTCCTGTAACTTCATCCCTCTTAGCCCCAAATATTTTCCTAAGAACCTCTTTCTCCTAGACCATTAATCTCTGTTCCTCTCTCAAAGTGAGAGTTCAAGTTTCACAACCATACAAAACAACAGTAATATAACTGTTTTATAAATTCTAGCGTTCAGATTTTTTGACAGCGGACTAGATGACAAAATCTTCTCAATCGAATAATAACAGGCATTTCCTATATTTATTCTGCGTTTAATTTCCTTCAAGAGTGGAAAAAGCAAGCAAATCCACCCCCCGTTACAAGTCGCCGCACCCCACGAGATGATACAAATTAATTCCATTCGAGCTTTACCAATCTTATTAAGTACACAGAAGATGCCTTTCTTGGAAATAACGAAACCTCGTTTATTACAGGCTTCTTTTATTTTCACTTAACTGTACTTGGCATTAGAAAGGGTCGTAATGTACCCTTTCCAAAAAGGCTAAATTTTCTTGGGAATTTCTGCTCTGAGTCGCCGTACACTCTGACTATGAGATCACTCACTACGGGTCTGTCACCTCGCAACACAGTTCAGCTGTCGTGTGACTCCTGACGCACATGATGTCATTCAGATTCGTTATCAGAGATCGGAAATAATCCTGTACATGCTGCTAGTTGCCGGGTATCCCCCACAAAGAAGCTAATGTATGTTTTTAAAGTAGGCTACTAGGTTTTAACGACACTGTACAAATTACAAAGTTGTCTATCGTCGATTGGAGTTGATATTGAAATTGCATTTGGCGAGAAGGATCTGAGGATTCACGTGGAATTCCCTGATATTTATTTCTCGGGGAAAACCTCGAGGAAAACCACAAACAGTTGAGCGAACCGAATACTCAAGTGATGTTGTACTGCTGAATTTTAAAGAATAAAATAAAGTTAAGTTGTGTAATATTTTCTTGAATTATTGCTGTCTGCTTAATTATTTATATGTCAAGTAAATATTAAACTATTATTAGCAAAATGCTTTGTCTTTAGATATTTGATATAAGTCCTATTGAAATAGAAACCTCGTAATTAATAGTAGTAATAATAATAATAATAATAATAATAATAATAACTGACTGAATAAAACTTATCAATATACTATATTATAGACCAAATTAATTTCTACATCTCAATATGCATATATGTTCCTATACATAAAGTAGGCTACATAGTACGTATAAGCGACGTCTATTGTGATGATATCATTGCATTGTTCATATTTCGTAACGTGTTAATCAAGGACTTATTACATCATGCGTCATTGTTCATAGGTTTTATTTACAAAATAAACTAGTGCCTAGAACATTAATCATAAAATAGTTTATCTCGAGTGCTGTGTAGACTTTTAGCTTTGTAGCACTGCTGAATGAAACTCATTCACTGGCAAATCCTGGAAGTACAGTATTTCGAACAGTTTACCGAAGTAATGTATCAGTAATTTCATTTTCTATTACTACTGAAAATCGGAATTACGTCATCGATGACCGGTCTTTTTTTTAATTATCATGTTTTACAGCCGCATCAACTACTCCAGTGGTATTCTGTAGAAATTAGATGAGAACCAAAAGTGAGAAATAATAATTTTTCGGAAAGCCACAATACATTTTACAGTTTGAAGCTAACAAAATGCAAGGTATTATTATTATTATTATTATTATTATTATTATTATTATTATTATTATTATTATGTATTTATTTATTTATTTATTTACTTATTTATTTATTTATTACATAATTCTGAATTCATGTCATGGCGGATTAGACGCAGGCCTATTCCAATTCTTAATCCACCATCACCCACTATATAATGATTACAAATGAACAATACATATGGCACGCTATAAGTATGTACTTACATACTGTTTAACATTTTTTTATTATTATCATTATTATTATTATTATTATTATTATTAAAAATACAAGTATAATACCAATACTTCTACTTTTGCTAATCTAATATCATTTATTTTCCTAACTAATTTATTTAAATAATAATAATAATAACAATAATAATAATAATAATAATAATAATCATAATAATAATAATACAGTAAAACCTTGCTAAAACGTACCCTATATAAAAAGGAAACCTGCACAAACGAAAAATAAATTTGGGAACGGAATGATTTCCTATGAAAAATAATACTTTAAAACGGAAAACTGCCTAACGCGAAAACGGAATCATTTTTGGGCACCATTTAAGTAAAAAACCTGACTAAAACGAATAATTTTAAGCGTAACTGTTGCTAAATTCTTTCAAACCATTTTTAATTTTGCGATAATACTGTACGAAGCATGACATAATTCTTTGTGTAACTGTACATGCAATGATCTGGAAGACTTTCGCTATTCTTGTCAGGCGTCGGGGGTGAAGCTTCTCTAACCATGTCACTATTCTGTGGTTATTGTCAAGGACCCGGGCAGGTTACTGACCTCCTGTACCATTACTTCTTCCAACCCTCTTGCATTTTCTTTAATTTATTCTTAGTTTCGTGATAACAAGCGAATACAGTGATAAAGGACAGTGAGAGTAGAATAAAACTGTGAATAACTGTAGGCCTAGTGTAGTGGCAATTTAGTTTCACATTTTCGTTTATTTATTCTGAGTGTTGTGTTAATGTGACAATACAGTGTTAAATAGGCTAACAGTGCGAATAAAGTAAAACTGTGCTATTTAATAAAGTCTAGATGACCAGTCCTATCATGGAAGAGTGGCTTCATAATTTTAATGGAGCAATGAAATGTCAAGGTCGTAAGGTCATACTGTTTTTAGACAATGCTACCTGCCATCCAAGGACTGATTTGTCTAACGTGAAGTTAATCTATTTTCCACAAAACACAACTTCAGTTGCACAACTGATGGATCATGGAGCAACTTACACTTTGAATTGATGCAGGACGTGAAGGAAATCCTACGACGTTCCCGTCGAAAAATATCGCGGCAATGCACTTTAAAAGAAATATGGTAGCCAAGAAACTAGGGTGCAGAGAGAGAAGCTGCAATTACGTAAGTTAATAATTATGAAAATAAAATCCACTTTGTATGTACTGTAGTAACTTTTATTTCAAATTATTTCTTCATTGTGTTCTTCCTACAGTAAGCATATTAGAGTATTCTATTCAACCCTTTTTAAAACGAAAACCTGTGAAAATGGAAATAAAAATTCTGGAACGATTGCTTTTCGTTTTAAGGAGGTTTTACTATAATAATAATAATAATAATAATAATAATAATAATAATAATAATAATAATAATAACAATAATAATAATAATAACAATAATAATAATAATAATAATAATAATAATAATAAATATAGTGAAACCTTGTATTTGAAACCATTACCGGTACCTTTAACTTTTTCTTTACTATATTCAGTATACTTAAAGGTTTATATTGTTAAATTAATTGTATAGACTTTTCCTGACTTCATATCTCAACATCTCCGTAGAATCCCATTTCAGTCAAAGCTTTGACCTTCTCTTCTCATCTAATTTTAACTCTAAAAAGAAATTTTCCTAATTTATGCAGATTACTAGCGTTCAGGGCACCATTCATTTTATTATTATTATTATTATTATTATTATTATTATTATTATTATTATTATTATTATTATTATTATTATTATTATTATTATTATTATATCTCGACAGTTGGTGTGCGGTTTCTTCGAGAGAGAGACTTGTAAGTCCTGAAGGCCCGTGAAGGACTCTAGCCATGGCATCAGGAGGAGAGTTCCCGCACCCAATGGCAGAGCCCCAGGCCAGAAATAGTTTGTAAGTAGAACCACGTTTATTGTTATACTTATGACTTTAATAAACAGTGCTTGCTGTGAATTTGATTACGATTACTGAAGTGAAGATTTCGAAGTTACGAATACCTTCATTATACTTCCTTGCAGGAAATCCTCATATTAATCCTTAATAGTTATATTGTTTACAATAGTGATGTCAGAATCCTGATGGCATAACATTGAGTATAATCGGGGTATAAGCGAAGGTAATGAACGCACGTGAATTCTTAGATCGAATTCCGCCCTTGTGGAATAGTAGGCAAGGAGGAGAGCATGACAAAATTATTATTCTACTCGATACCAAATTACATTTTCATAATAATGTCCAATATATTTATAATCATTCCATTAGAATGCTCGGACTCATAAGATCTATAACTTATTCTTTTTCTACTAAGTTCTTCTTTTTCTACTCCAGCTACTCTTGTAATTCTATAGTCTAATATATATTAATCAGATCTAAACTTGAATATGCATCTGTTGCCTGCAATTCTATTACTTCTACTGATTCGGAATTGGAAATCATTCAGAGAAAATTTGTGTCCCTATGTGCTCTTAGGTTTTTACCATATTCATCTATTTTCATTTATGAACGTAGTTGTAAATACTTCAACTTTTCTAGCCTTTATGCTAGATGTCTTGAACTTGACTACTTATTCTTTTGTAAGGGTGATATTGATTGAATGTTTCATAAGCAATATGTACTTTCGGGTCCCTTCGAATGGTTTAAGATTTCAAAAAATTCTTTATACCTATAAGCCGAAATCTCTCTCTCCAGTTGCCAGATGCATGAAAGCGCCAATTTACATTGTATTAATTCGGATTCGTTTAAAGTATAGTTTGTTTCGTTATTATTATATTGTAAGTATACACATAAAAATAACATTCATTTCAATTTAATTCGTTTGTGTTGTTTTTGAGCTATTCTGTATCATATATTTTGCAGTTACCTATTAATTTTGTCATTATTGTTTATCTGTATTTGTCACTAATTTTAATAATTATTTTTATGCACTGTTTTTGTAATTCTTTGTTCACTGTAAATCTTGTGGGGTGAAGTCTTGGGAGTATACAGGTTTTCGGTGATGATATAAGATGGGCCTACGTTTAGACAAGGTTGAGTTATATTGTTTAGCCTACTGTATGTTGTGGTGTATAAATTGTAAGTTACCAAAACTCCAGGAAAAAATTGAGTTGTCTTATAGTATAGCTATTCGAAATAGCTAACATCGTAATTTAGTTTCAAATTATTTATTTATTAATTCTATATACTGTACCTTGTAATAGTTATTTACGATACTAATGTCGTAACGTTTCATTTTACAATACGAGAGAGAAATTTGACAAACGAGGCTGCAGGCCGAGTTTGATAACCAATCGAATATTATATGAAGTTACGACATGTGTATCATACAAAGTTTTATCCGCTTTGATAAAAAAAAATAATGTACAATTTAATATTGTTCAAATGTAAAAATTTTATGGCCGACTATATACATTTTGCTTTTGTAGCTGATCGATTCATATTACAAATATGAATGTTAATGATATTGAATTGGCAGCAAATGCTGCTATTGATTTATTAATTTAAACAAAGTCGCGACAGAGGTATGAAGAGGGATATGAGAAGTTTGAACAGTGTATAAGGAAGAAAAGTAGAGAATGTTTCTGAAACCGTTATGCTGACATATTTTTGAATGAAAAGTGAGAAGAAGAAATTAAGTTCTCTATGGACTCATTATTCTATGCTGCGGTGTACGATTTCATTGAAGAAAAACGTCAACATCAGTAAGTACACACAATTGTTAGCTTTTTTTAAAGCGGAAAAGTGAATTTTGAAAATGTTACCGTTAATGTGTATAACAAATAAAATGTTTACTTTGGGACACTCAGTGCGGTAAAGTTGGTCATTACAATACTCGTTTCAATGTTTTTATTTTTCACTTCACGTTATCAAAGAGGATAAAAACTATTACTAATGTCTTCACTTGTAGTCTGATAACACTTACTGATCGTTACTTGACTCGTCACTGTTCTTGTCTCTCTGGCTCGAGTCTTCGCTGCCAGGTGACGTGAGCCACAGTACTTGTCTTCAGTCCCTTCAATCGCGTTGGACATGAATGTGACTTTGAAGCTGTTAGAGACCCTTTCTGCGATATGAAGTTCCATGTAGCCGCAGTTCACTCATACATATCAGTTAGTGAAGATTTCTTCAACCGTCCAGTAGGAGTCATTTTCGTGGGACTGTATGTCCTTTCCCGACAGAAACGCCGCAAATGAGCCTCAAACGATATTTTGATTGAGACGTCGAGGATTGTATCGAGCTAGTCATCACAACCATGTCACAATTCTACCTCATGAAATGCGTTTTTGGGTCGTGAATCTAAGGATGTTAAAGCAAAAACCACAGAAGGCACTTAGGCAAAGATTATATAAGATGACAGCTTGTATCCATCAGCAATAATGCCCAACATTACGTTCCCTGTATGCTTTTCTGCTCCATCAATTCGTACTTGTACTAAGTACCAGTATATCTGGAAAAAAAAATTAAAATTAAAAAATAAAAATACGTGGAGACTGGAAATATAGGCCAACTTGATTTAGGTTATTCTACGTTTATACTGTATTTTTGTTAAACATTTAACGTTAATATTGCTTCCGTTCATAATACGTTATGGCAAGTGGAGGAAAATGCAGTAATCACTCGGTTAATTAATAGAATAAATTTCACATTATTTCGTATTTTCGGGCGAATGAGACATTATTGTTCAGCTTAAACTACTTGTTTTCATGACATTTTTCCTTATTTTGACTACTAGGTAATCTATATATCTAATTTGAACTGGTAATGGAAATTACGGGAAAACGGCTGAACGGATTTTAATAAATGACCCGTCATTTTGAAGCTTGGCATCCAAGGATTTTCAGAAAAATAGTAACTTTCAGTGAAGCGTTAGTTTTCCTACATAATTTTCCTATTTTACAAAATCCATCTTTCGTCAGTTTTGAGAACTAATGGCATTTCAAAATAAAACAAAACACATACTACAATAAGCAGTATTACACGAAGGCCATTAACTGTAGGACTGCTGACATTTTTAGAGTTCAGATGGCTCAGATTCTGTGATTCATAATGCCAATATGTCGATCTTCAATTGTGTTATTTTTTGATAATATATAAAAACTTCAAGACTTACAGTCTGATTCTCTGGTCTGTAGTTTTCTGAGTACAACTGTGTATTGGATATTAAGAACTACAAAACTTAAGAATATCTTATGACATTATTACCTTTAAAAATGAAGTATTATTATAGTTAATGCAATTATATATTTGTCACTAATTATACACATTAATGCTTTATTGATGATATGAAACTGAAATATTTTGGGGCTTTATATAAGTACACACAGAGAAAGAATATTTTAAATTAGATCTTCATTTCTATAATTTACTGAGTAATCCGTCAAAACCCGAAGTTTCTAGGAAATTCTAGTTCTGTCAGAGCTCTTTAGGAAATTCTAGTTTTCACTTAGGCCCTACGTAATTCAGTTACATCTAGAAATAACTATGGCTCTTTAGAAAATTCTTGTTGTGACTAATATAGCCTAATTAAGTTAGATCGAGAAATAAGTGATCGTTATTAGTAAAAACTCTTTGTAACGGTTTCAGAACGCGAAATCCGTCAAGACCCGAGGAAATTCTAGTTTTCACTTACGTAATTCAGTTAAATGTAGAAAAACTTATCCTACTCTCCATCTCTCTCCTTCTTGAATCCTTCATTAAAACATAAAATTGCCAGTTTGTTCTGTATTGTTCAAGATGTTTTACTGCTGTACTTAGATAAAACTCGCTTAGAATGTAGCCTATTGGCTATATTTACAATTTTTCGGTGAAAAGGTAATCATAACACATAGCACAGAACTTGGAATTTCTGGTACCAACTCTGATTGTTTTACTGACTTGTTAAATGGACATATTAGCATGAACAAAAGACTGATTGATGTCATATTGCCCGGTTCCTCGCATTTAGACGGCTGTGGTGTGGCTCGCGTGTAGAAATGTACGCCCTCTTGCAGAGCCTGTTATTATATCGAATTATTTCATCGCCAGAAGGAAATTGTTTTACGAAAGCGTGAAAAATGCAGCGCAACATTTAGATCTATGAATATTAATTACAGGGTAGAGATAGTTCCTCTAGGATGTGTGGAGCCCTTCCCACACGCTGATGTTTTGGAAGTGGAGGACATTTACATTCCGCCAAATGCATCTCTAAAGAAAATGAAGATGCGAGATCAAAGTAACAGTGCAATAATATGTCAGCGTGTGTGTATGTGCGTGTGCTTGTGTGGGTGTGGCCATATAGTATAGTCATCTCTTATGGCAAGACACAGGAGGCTTCTCTGAAGACTGGACTCTCAATCTGAAAGGTCTAGGTTTAATTTCGAAGTACGTTTATAGATAAAAAGTGGGAACTTTTTTTTATTTTTACGCAACTGTCTCACCTCTCCGATTTATCTGAATTTCAGGTTCCAGCAGCTTCATAATAACAGTTTGACGACGATTCAACTGCGACCTGGAGCATCTATATACTGTATAGGATATTTCAAAAGTCAGATCAAACATTAAACCGCTATAAATATTATAATATTTGAGATAGGGGAAAAAACAAAAATATCACAGTGTTGGGCAAACAACGGGGTTTACAAAACATTGGGAAGATGTCCGCCGTTCTCTTATTCAATGTACAGCATTCTGTCTGCGACTCCTTGCAATACATTTTACAGATAATATCTTGGAATATTGGCAATTTCTTGCGAGATGGCATCTTTCAGTTGCAGTAGGGTTGTTGAATGTGTCAGGATAACTCGTTCTTTAAAGTGGCCCCACAACCAAAAGTCGGCCGGATTGAAATCTGGAGGTCGCGGAGGCCACATTGTTGGAAAGTGCCTACTGATGACACGATCAGCAAACATCTGCGTAATTAATTGTTTTGCAGGGATAAAGATGTTGGGTGAAGCGCCATCTTGCATGAAGATTATGTTTTCCATATCGTGATTCCTCAGTCTAGGGATGACGGAGTTCTGTAACATGCTGTAGTAGCGCTCGCGGTTTACTGTAACAGTCTGTCTTATTCAGGGTTGCTAGATGTTAGATATACCAAAAAGGGACATCTTTTTTCCATCATATAACACAGCACTTACCTTTGTCTTAAAAAAAATAATAAAAAAAGATTATCCCTCTACGTATATGCAGTTAGGGACTAATATGAATCTCAAAATTGCAATTTTAATTAAAAATCAAACTGTAGGTAGGCCCACAGATTTCCAAGTACAATACAATATTTATCTGGCTGTAAGTTACATCACGTTTCTCTGGCGTCTTTCTGAAGAGCTTGTGGCAATAATATGTTTATGTAAAATTATTAACTTAATGGCTTAATAGTAGTTATAGTTTTCCCCAGCTGTTTATTATTAACAGTAAAGCACAAATTCCAAAAGATACATCATGTGTAGCAAAATATTTGAATTCGAATTTTTATTAATTGATTACAATGACATAAAATTTATTGATAACTAAATTCATATTTATTTTGTGACTTGACGTATTAGTCTCAAAACCCATAATTTAACATGCAGTATACATTTACAGAGTTTATATAAATATTTATCACTGGACTTTAGCATTTTCAATAAGCTTTTTTTCCATTTTCTGTACCATGCATTTCTGATTAACGTCTCTTATTAAATGATTAGAAATATCATATTCACCACTGAATTCGCTGTTATAAACCTTAACACTTGCGAGAATATTCGTTTTTTCCAATATGCAAACCTACATTGTTAAAAAAATAATTTTAAATATAATGTATTTATTTAGGCCTACAAGAAAATAGTTACTAGATAACGATAAAATCATACAAGTGATGTTAATTTTCTGAAGGAGGGACTTCTTGCGTCCCGCCAAATCGGGACATCTGGCAACCCTGGTCTTATTCCATTATTGTCCACATCTGTGGAGTAACGGTTAGCGCGTCTGGCCGGGAAACGAGGTGGCCTGGGTGCGATTCCTGATCGAGGAAAGTTACCTGGTTGAGGTTTTTCCGGGGTTTTCCCTCAACTTAATGTGAGCAAATGATGCGTAACTTTCGGTGCTGGACCCAGAATTCGTTTCACCTGCATTATCACCTTCATCTCATTCAGACGCTAAATAACCTAAGCTGTTGATAAAGCGTCGTAAAATAAACCAATTAAAAGAAACAGTGTGAGAGTGATGTTTGTATCTTGTTTCCTCACCCTTTCTGTATCAGTGCATTGTTTAAATTCAGTTAAAAATTAAGTTTAAATTAGGAAAAGTGTGAGAGTGATGTCTGTATCTTGTTTCCGCGCCCTTCAATTCTGATTTGTTCTTTAACCTGTTCAGTTGTTGTTACATTGTGGAAATCTAGTGACTTAAATGATTTCTGTGATTATGGAGGAAAAAGAAAGCGCGTTTTTGTTACAATGTAAAAAACAACAACAACAACAACAAAACAAAGTGGAAGCGATAAATTGAATGGGCAAGAGTGAGCCAATTAATAACATTTCTATTGACTATGGAGTTGGTGCATCAGCTGTTTGGGATTGGAAAAAGAATAGAAATCAGATAGAAGATTTCTGTACAAAAATTGTTCCAAATGACTTTGGGTAATACCGCTACATGTACGAAGGCCTATTCTTGAAAAAAGTTGTTTCATTTAAAATAAATCTGTTCTTTTAACATGTGCAGTATGTACTATGCTAAACTGTGTAATATGAATACCCTTGGTCTCATCAAATTCGGTTAAACGAAACTCTAGTGCACTTAAGAGGTTATAACTAGTCTCCTGACAGTAATTGTTGACTAAGAACAATAACAATGAACGTATTATCCACCGAGGTACCGAAGTGTATTTCATTGTAAATACTAGATGGCAGTCCTTTCCATGTTCAGCATTTGTTAGTGTAGCTAACTGCCCACAGATGGTAGTACGCAAGAAATTAGGAATTCGTCCACTAGATGGAGGCCACGCACTGAATGGAGGACACCTAATCTTTGAATGATTACAATGGGGAGATAAAGCTTTCGCTTTTGACTTTAGTTGAATTACAAGCACTGAACTTGTTTAGTTTAGTTTACTAAAGACTGAGATGCCTCCTTTCTTCTGCGTTGATGTTAAAGATGAGGCTGGATTGACATTAGTATGAAGTTAAAAAGATTCCTCACTAACGGATTTGGGTGGTTCAGTATGTAGAAATTGTTTGTTGAAAAAATCTTTATGGATTCTGTGCTGAGAACTTTTTGTAAGAATACAGTATGTTGCTTGTTTTGTAGTCTGCGCCGGTAATTCAGTGCTGTCAGGAAGAGCCGTTTTAAGAATTTAGCTATATAATTGTATAATCAGTGGTGAATACTTACAAATGGCTTTTAAGGAACCTGAAGGTTCATTGCCGCCCTCACATAAACCCGTCATCGGTCCCTATCCTGTGCAAGATTAATCCACTCTCTATCAGTATATCTCACCTCCCTCAAATCCATTTTAATATTATCTTCCCATCTACTGTACGTATGTCGCGGCCTCCCCAAAGGTCTTTTTCCCTCCGGTCTCCCAATTAACACTCCATATGGGCTATTCCATATGAAATCGATCAGTAAAAAACCTCGCATTTTTTAATACTCTAATTTTTTCCCTATTTATACAAGGTGCTGAGGACAGTGCATTTTCAAAAATATACTATCGAAAGTCAAACGGTTTTCGTACTATTGAGCGACAAATTTAACGTATTTTATAAAAATAAGCCTCTTTCAGCGTTCAGAACTCTGGAACCATTTACTGCAGAACATTGAACGGGAGCTCATTTTGAAGCTGCCATGACATTTGGTAGGTTATGATAAGAAGTAATCCTCATTTTTATTGTATACAGAGAGACAGATAATCTGATTTTGCTTACTTTTAGGCTTTTTTGCCCATTTGTAAAAATATGAAAAAAAAATATTGAGAAAAAAACTTGCATTATTAAGAGGGATTCGGCATTGTTTGCTTAGTGTCGCGGCAATAAGTTTCGAGGGTATTAAATGAATTATTTTCACACTCCTGGACTTGAACTGCCCAGTACAGAAAGCACTGGCCGAGAGATGAAGATAAGCGAGCTTTGGGCGTCATTTTACTTCTGTATTTATGAAAACTTGTGATAAAGCTAGCCCAGCTATGCGCTACTAGACGAAACATCACGTGTTTGTCTCCTGGCCTTGCTTGTCTGGGCTAAGTCCCACCTCACAGGCAGCTGGTTACTTCACGTGCGTACTATTTATTTTCTTTATTTGATATTTTCAATATTTTCTTATCAACGGTGCACCAGTAAAAAATATGTGTTTATTTGTACTTTCAATGCGGAATCTAACCGTATATTTTTTAAATATTTTTTCGTGGGCAAAGGCGTCTTAATGAAGAAAAATCTAAATTTCTCCATTTCCATAAAAAGTAAGAAAAAAAGTTTACATGTCAATATAAACTTTAATTTCTCACCATCAAAATAAACCATGATTTTGATCACTGGGTGAAATGGTTTCGGAGCCACATGAGTTTAAAGATGCTAATTTTATGAAAATACGATAAATTTAAATATTTTAAATTTAAACACTATGAAGTTCTGATGCCTCAAAGTTTGCACAAAGCATTGTATCACATTTGTCAACGGACAGAAAAAGTTTCATTGTATTTAAAAATTGCAAGGTAAATTTTCTCTGTATTTCGGTCGATTTGAGATGGAATAGCCCATATGTATTTCTGGATTCGCCCATACGTGCTACATGCCCTGCTCATCTCAAACGTCTGTCACTGCTACTGATAAAATTGCAACATACTAGGGATTCAAAACGCCTCATAATACTTGGAAAATGTGTACTGGATATAAAAATTATCTTAAATAGTTTAAAACACAACAACAATATAAATATTTCATGCGTATGGTGAGAAAAATCTCGGAATTTGAACTTATCATTTAAAAGAATTTTCTGGATGACTTCCATTTATAATTAGACCCGGGACTGTCTTTTACAAGGAACCAACAATAATCTGCATGCATGCTGGATGATGATCTTCCTTAATATCGCCTTTCCATTTCAGATATTTCTTGATGAAATCTTTCACCGTGCTTGTCGCTTACCGCTCCAAAGTTAGGAGGAAAGAAATTCAAATGAGAATGTAAAAAGTGTATTTTGAGAGACATCTTACACCCCTTTTTCTCATATGCACTTAACATGATGTTCACAAGAAGTTCTATGTAGTTGTCTGCAATAGAATTTCCAAGGAAATTTGAGCAAACATATTTGAAAGCGCGTCATGCTATTTTTTCTGTAACGGAAATTTTCTCCCCAAACAAAGGGTCAACCATAACTCTGTGAATTTGTGAACCGATGAAAATGCTCTGTTTTCATTTGCCTTCGCTCAAACCGGTAAACTTTTGTTTTAAATACTGAAAACCACACCCTTGTTTGTTTATTGCGTAGACCTCACTTTGAACTGTTATGAAATTTGCTGAATAGATGAGACCAATATCTGTTTATTTATTAGAAGTAGAAAAGAACATGCTAACAACCATAAGAAACCGGAAATAAATCATAAACTCATAAAATGCATTAGCTTTTGTTTTGGTTTACAACCCCTAACCCACGTCAGAAGTTTTCTGGGGGAGCGCTTATCGAAAAGTGAAATCATAGTATAAGGGAATTCGGGGGAATATGGGCAGGTGGGGAATATGGGCAATATTAAGTTTTCATGTCAAAACTTTGCAAAGAATTATGTTTCTTCGCTAATAACGGTTAGTATAAAATGAGAGTATCGTAATGGTTGCTGTACGATGCGCGCTATGCAGTACTGTCTCGTATTGTTGTTGAAACAGCCATCTAAATCGTGAATATTGACTTCCAAGTATGCTAAAATTTCACAATACTTATTTTAGATATGTTATATGCAGTAGATCACACATGAACTTTAGAAAATAGTTTAAATCTAATAGTATACATACAAAATACACATCTTTAACTGCCGTTTTATTGCGTCAGAAGTTGTTTTGTGAATAGTTTACGGTAGTGCCAACTGTTCAAAGTAAACCCTACATGTCGGGGTAATATGGGCGCTAATGTTCGGGGGAATATGGGCAAGCATTACAGTTCATGAAAATGACTCTTCAATCTTGATTAAAATGGCCTACAAATGATTACAAGAGCGAAAGATGTCATTGCACCTAAAGCACACAAAGTGGTGCATTGCATTTACTCTAAAGAAAAGGGAAAAACCATTACCCTTGTGGCCTGCTTCAATGCAGCAGGGAACTACTTTTCTCCAAGTATCATTATAAATCGAGTGAGGACAATAATAACTGAAAGAAGAGCTGCCTGCTGCCAGTAAGTTGTATTCCAACAAGCAGTCTGCCTACATTAACGGAGATACGAGGTATAATCATTAAATTCCGAGACCTGTCCCATAAGTGGAAATAAAACTACATCATTTAAATGTGGCTGCCATCACCTTCAAGGTAGTCCTCTTGGGCAGCTATATACTGATCCCAGCGTGTCTGCCATTTTTGGAATGCCTCCTGGAAGTCGCGTTCTTGAAGCCTGTCAAGCACCTTCTGCGATTCGCGTTGGATCTCCTCCACAGTGCTAAAACGGTGACCCTTTAGCTTGAATTTCATCTTCGGAAAAAAAAAAAAAATATATATATATATATATATATATATATATATATATAAATCGCAGGTGGCCAAATCTGGTGAATACGGGGGTGAGGAACGACGACCATCTCATTAAGAGTGCAAGACTGGAGTGTTGCGAGAGCTCTGAGAGCTGAAGCAGTGTCGTCATGGAGCATCCATTTGTTCTTTGTCCAGAGCTGTAGTCATTCATATTCAAAATGGACGTGAGGATCATTATGCACAATTTGTCGAATTTTTTCGACATTTTCGCCAGTGTTGCACGTGCGTGGTCGACCTGGCATCTCGTCATCCTTCAGCGATGTTTTGCCATTTCTGAAGCACGAGTGCCACTCGAAACATCTCGCCTGAATCACTGCTTCATTCCCGTAGGCTTGCTTCAACATTCCATGGGTTACGGTTGCCGATTTCCCAAAGAATTTGACGTAGGCTCTCTGCTTCAGTTCCGAGTCCATCGCATTTCGCAAGTGCGCGGATGCACGTGCTAACAAAACCTTGTGTAACACAGGTTTCAATGACGAGAGCGCTTCGAAACTTCGTGTCGCGTCTTTTCAAGGTCGTCTAGTGTCACTGCTGCGCACGCGTGTCAATCACGTGATCCCTTCGCCCACAGCAGACAAAATCTCGGAATTTAATGATCACACCTCGTATATTTTTTCTCAATAATCAAGAACTTCGTTGCTTATTTCAACATCAGTAAGCATGCACCTGCAATTTTGATAGTAGATGCACGTGATTCACATAGTTGTAATCCTAACACTCTTAACTTTGCAGTAGAAAATGGATTATGTATGTTTTGTCTTCCTCCACACATCACAGCCTGGCTTCAATCAGCAGATATTGGTCTGTTTGGTCCTCTGAAGAAAGCTTACAACAGTAGTGCTACAGCTTTCTTCAGGCAACATAGGAGACATTTTACGAAGGTCGAGTTTGCTTCCATTGTCAAAGAAGCATGGAACAGATGTGTCAATGTATGTCTGCTGTAAATGCCTTCCGAGCTTCAGACCCTTTTTTCACTGCACGTGAGTGTCATTCCTGATTATGCTTTACATTGGCACTGCAGCATCAGGTGACAAGCCTACAATTCATACAATTCCTTCAACTGATTCAAATGTATTAGAATCTCCAAACGTCATTCATCGCCAAAGAGTCACATCATCTGCCAAAGGCGTTACGCAATAACCATCACAAATTGCATATACAATATATAATATAGTTAATACAATTATATTTTCAAGTATTTTAAGTGCTTTTCACTCCTTTCAGTTGAATATGATTCACATCATTAATGCCCATTTTACCCCCACACTCGGGGGAATATGGGCAAAACACATTAACTTGCATTTTCCAGTTTTACTTGTATACAATCAGGAGTAAGCAGTTAGGATTCTTATATAATATAGCTAAATAGTTAAGAAACATATCCCAGCTGTAAAATTATTAGAAAAACTCGAGAGATATTGCACCCGAAATAGTACTAAGGTGCCCATATTCCCCCGACTTCCCTTATCTTAAAAACCTTACGTGATACGAAGAAAAGAGATGCATTTTCAAATCCAGGTTGTTTAATTATAATTATAAAAAGTACAGATTCCTAACTTTCTGGTAATATGGTAGACACTCTTTTCTTGTTCAACTATGTCGAAAATTTACAATTCATTTTTGATTTTCAGATGTCAGTTATTAACTACAATAAATAATGTTACTAATGTTCAATCTTATGACTTATCAATTTAATATTAACATTAATTATTAATACATGTTAAATATAAATAATGTATAAACGTTTTCGTCTTTTACGGCATAATCAGATACAATTTGCTTCTAAATTACATAGTGGAATTTTTGTTTTCTCTTATAGTAAACCATAAAATTGGTGTTATAATAATAAGTAATAATACCGGTAGGCCTATGTAATATTGAATCACGAGTTTTATGTATTTTATTTGTTGGAAAAATGTTTAGGTTATAAATAAATCTACATTGTATAACTAATTATATTCTATTTAGTATTAAAATACATAAAACGCATGTTACAATGGTTTCAGTTACATATGTATTTTAAATTGTCACAATTTTTAATTCAAATACGTTTTCAAATTTTGTATTTAAAATTTATGATATTGTGTTTGTAATAACATTTTTTGCGTAAATTATACGTCAAGTATAAAAACAATTTTACACGATTTTCTACGTGGCGCAATAATTAAAGTTATTCAATAAGTTAATTTCACCACGGCGCGTAAAATATGCATAACAGACCAATGCGTAATTTATGTTATAAATGAAAAAAAAAATGTAATACATTCAAAACTTGCTGTAATACTGTACATTCAATAAACATAGTGTTAAATTGTTCCTCAAGTTCCCAGCCTTTGAGTGTGCATTACTTGCGGTAATTTATTAGAGTTCTTCATATTAAATCTTTATTTCTTTTTATCCTTTGAAACGATACACCGATAACACAGTGTTGCCGTGTGTGTTGCTCAGCTACTCCCCGCACAGATGCAGATCCCAAAGTTTACTAGTCATCAAACGCTGCCGAAGGTTTTCATCATGTGCATTTTGTCGTTGTGTTTCCCATGGTCCCCAGCGGCATCTTTTGTCTTTGTTTTCTGCCGGAATCATATCATTATGGTAATGGATAGTGTCTTTGTACGCAATTTTCCTTTAGGACTATTCAATGACCGAAGAAGTCGTTCTATTCACAGAGGCCAAAATTAAAAGAGAATACACAGAATTTGTTGTCCTCTCTGTGTACATTTTCCCAGAGGGGCACATGTTACACACTTCTGGAATGTTCGTGATCATATTGTGATCTAGTAGTCTAGAAATTTTAAAAGGATGGAATGACATAATCCGCTTCAATTCACAGAAGAGTTCCGAAGTATTCAGTATGAGTTTATAATCAGTAATTTTGAAGTTAGTAAGATTCTCCTATTAAAAACAAAAGTTTAAAACGACATGTACATAGGAAAACCTTTTCATAGCAAGTATGAAAAACTTTGTTTTATTCCCACAAAACTGAAAATAAAAACTGCGCAAAATGTGCAATCATTTTCTGGGCCGATAGTTGAAATTACAGAAACACAGCGTCTTCAAGCATATAGAAGAGCATGTAACTTGCTAATTTACTTCCATGAAAATAATTTATTTATTACCCATCGGCGTAGGTCAGTCAGCTGAGGCGCTTGCCTGCCGATCCTGAGTTGAGCTCGGTCGTGAGTACATTCCCGCTTGGACTGATTATCTGGTTTGGTTTTTCCGAAGTTTTCCCTATCTGTAAGGCGAATGTCAGGTAATCCATGGTGAATCCTCGGCCTCATCTCGCCAAATAGCTATCACCAATGCCATCGACGCTAAATAACCTAGTAGTAGATACTTACTTACTTACTTACTTACTTACTTACTTACGTACTTACTTACTGGCTTTTAAGGAACCCGCAGGTTCATTGCCGCTATTGGTCCCTATCCTGAGCAAGATCAATCCAGTCTCTATCATCATATCCCATCTCCCTCAAATCCATTTTAATAGCTATTATCATCCCATCTACGTCTCGGCCTCCCCAAAGGTTTTTTTCCCTCCGGCCTTCCAACTAACACTCTATAATTATGCATTTCTGGATTCGCCCATACGTGCTACATGCCCTGCCCATCTCAAACGTCTGGATATAATGTTCCTAATTATGTCAGGTGAAGAATACAATGCGTGCAGTTTTGTGTTGTATGGAACTTTCTCCATTCTCCTGTAACTTCATCTCTCTTAGCCCCAAATATTTTCCTAAGCACCTTATTCTCAAACACCCTTAACCTATGTTCCTCTCTCAAAGTGACAGTTTTGACAGCAGCCTGGATGATAAAAGCTTTTCAACCTAATAATAACAGGCATTTCCCATATTTATTCTGTGTTTAATTTCCTCCCGAGTATCATTTATATTTGTTACTGTTGCTCCCAGGTATTTCAATTTTTCCACCTCTTCAAAGGATAAATTTACAATTTTTATATTTCCATTTCCTACAATATTCTCGTCACGGACATAATCATATAAGTTACTTTGTCTTTTCCGGATTTACTTCCAAACCTAAGTATCTCTTTACTTGCTTCAAGTAAAATTCCCGTGTTTTCCCTAATCGTTTGTGGATTTTCTCCTAACATATTGACATCGTCTGCATAGACAAGCAGCTAATGTAACCCGTTCAATTCAAACCCTCTCTGTTATCTTGGACTTTCCTAATGGCATACTCTAGAGCAAAGTTAAAAAGTAAAGATGATAGTGCACCTCCTTGCTTTAGTCCACAGTGAATTGAAAACGCATCTGACAAACTCTGCTGTACGTTTCACTGAGACATTTTAATTAATCGAACTAGTTTCTTGGGAATACCAAATTCATTAAGAATAAGTTGATACAACGTCGTTAAGTAACCGAGCAAAAGAAAATTAATTAGGCCTACGCCGTGTAAAAATTAGTGTAATTCATATGTTGTAGATAAATAGTAGCCGTCGCTATGCTTATCAATATACACTATACAAGGTTTTTAAATAATTGCATTATTGTTTCAAACTGTATATAACTTAGATTAACGTTTTCGGCTTACATGAGCCATCATCAGGTCATATATATTAACAAAATGAAATTATGAATACGCTGTAATATGTAGCCTACAAGTGGTATGAATGATAAAATGATTTTACAATAAAATGAAGACTTAATTATTTGTACTCGTATATGTTAATGTGCAACTCACGGGGAAAGGAACTGGCCACCCTATCCCTTATTTCCTGGCCTAGTTGCCTCATCAGTGGTGTCGTCTTAATATCATTTGTGAGTTTCAGACCTGTGTTCGGACAGCTGACTAAACAACAACAACAATGTGTAACTCAATGAGCCTTTATTTTATTGTAAAATGAGTTTACCATTCATACCACTTGTACAGTACATATGAGGCGTCCGTAAAAGGACGAACTCGCCAAATGTACCTTTAGAGATAATCGATGTTCAAAGTATTTTACCTGTAAACGAGATAAGGGCGAAGCCGCCAAGAACACTTTTGTAAAAAGTTATAATTACTTCGTACACTGAAAAACGAACACCTTTATTGAAAATTGCAATTAAATGTCCAATTTAATATTCCAACTTAATAGTGATCATAGAGGACATTATAAATTCATCTATATTATGGAAATAATTTGAAAACAGTGTATTAGAAAAAGCAAAGGACGCAGATTGAACTCAATAGTGGCAGATATTAATAATATAATAATAATAATAATAATAATAATAATAATAATAATAATAAATAAATAAATAAATAAATAAATAAATAAAAACACTTAATCGCACTGTCATTAACATGTACAAAGTGTCTGAAATTATTAATAAACAAAAATAAGTAGATACCTGCCATGTTATTATCCCTGCTATGAAAAGTGGTCTCACTTGTTCTGGGAACAGAGGTGCTAATAATCCATTACATCATCTTCATGAAGATGTTCCTCTGAGTCGGTCACTGCTAGTTGCACGTTTTGTTTGCTGATCACGTCATCCAGAAACATTCTGTGGCATATAGATAAGGAGAGCTCTCAGATATCAGAAGTGAGCTTTATTGGCGTGACATACCTCTTTGGCAAAACCAGCTGAGAGAGATCGGCCTGTTCTTAATGTGACATCTGTTCACATCAACACTGGTTACGAGCTTAGAAATATAGGCATTCTGGAGGTCATAATCACCCAATTTCCAGAAATTGCGAAATACAGGTTGTATTTTCTCCATACCTAATGCGTTGAAGCACCCACAAGTACATGACGGGCCTATACCGCGAGCTTACACATGTCGAGATGTTTTCGTACTAATGTAGGATTCACCTTTGTTTCTTTTACTCTTTGCTTGTACGTTTATCCGTTTTTAATATGCCTCTGACGTTTCCTACAATAACCATATATGCCTGGTTGATTATCACTGTCACTATGACTCATACTAAGCTATTACAATATCCATAAATGCACTACGTTTGTATTCGTCTGTGTGGTTACAACAACACTGAGACAATGAATGGCGTGCGCCTTCAGGCTGACAAGCAAACATTCTGATGGGGGCAGATAAAAAAGCAAATTTTTTTTTCTTTCACCGTGTTAATAATGTTAAAACAAGTGCTTATACAAATTTTGACCACTCGACCGCAATTACAAGGCCGTCCAGAAAGTGATTTTCCCTGGAGCTGTTTATAGAAAAAAAAAGCACGATTTCATGGAAATATTTATTGAAACAGATACAGCAATTGTTGCGCTATTTGTCAACATATCCCCCACTGTAAATGAGACATTTGTCATACCATAGGATCAGTTTTTGTGTCGTAGACGTCAGCCGCCTCAGACCGTAACCAGCGTTGGACTGCGTTTGCACCTCTCTCTGTTGATCCCATGATATGAGAAATGTCTCAATTCCGATAGAAAATATGTTGAAAAATAGCTGAACAATTGCTGTGTCCGTTCCAATAAATTTGTCCAATGAAAATGTGTTTTTTTTTCTGTTAGCGGCCCCTGGTGAATTTTTTTTACGGTCCTCGTAATTGCGGTCGAGTGGCAAAAATTTGTATAAGCACTTCTTTTGACATTATTAACATGGTGGAAGAAAAAAAATTAACTTTTTTATCTACCCCCATCAGAACGTTTGCTTGTGAGTGGCGTATTCGCCCTTCTCGTACGGACTAATATGAATATTATGAACCTGTCACAGACTACGCAGTTTCTCCAAACTTACAAACAATGATAATTTCGATATAGAAAGGGACAGCCTGTCAACGTCTGTCAGGCTTATGTTGGAGATATGTGTCTTAAATATTCGGAGGAGTAAAAAACACAAAATTCGACTCTTGGCGGGCTAGCCCTTCTCTTACGGAACGATATTTTTCTAAGTTGTTATTTAACGACCCTGTATCAACTACTAGGTTATTTACCGTCGATGAGATTGGTGATAGCGAGATGGTATTTGGCGAGCTGAGGCCGAGGATTCACCATATATTAACTGGCATTCACCTTACGGTTGGGGAAAACCTGGAAAAAACCCAACCAGGTAATCAGCCCAAGCGGGGATCGAACTCGTGCCCGAACGCAAATTCAGACCGGCAGGCAAGCGCTTTAACCGACTGAGCCACGCCGGTGGCACATATAATGTATTCATAATTATTTTGTTAATATGTATGATCTGATGATGGCTCATGTAAGCCGAAAACGTTAATCTGTCTAGTTTGAAATAACAATGTAATTCATTAAGAACCTTGTAGGCCTATATTGTATATTTATAAGCATCACGACGACCACTATTCACCTACAACGTATAGATACTTGCTTATCGTATCTATTGGAACATGTCCATTAAATTAAATTAGTGTAATTTACGTAAAATATGTAGCCTATCATGTAGGCCAACCCTGCCTCCTACAACAACCCAATGTACCTAGGCTAATTCTCGCCACAATATTGCTTGCTTGTTTCCTACATGGACACAGCCAACTTTTCTATCTGTAGGCGTTAACACTTTTACAGTTACATAGTTTTAGGAGGAGGCTTCGATGGACATGCAATTCCTATCTCAAATGGCTCCAAATACCCTGGCCTACCAACCCATGAAGCTTTCTTACAGCCTTTTTTTAACACCTATATAGTACTGGAAGAAACGTAGTAGGCCAAGCGCCATTTACTAAAACCGTAGAAAACAAGGGTTAAAATGAAGTTATTACCATAATTCTATGGAAACATATAGTAAGTAATATAAACTATACGCATTAAAACTACATGATACGTCAATCTTCATTAAACTATGGTATTCACTTAACTTTAACCTTTGCTTTCTCCGTTTTTAAGAAATGGCGCTTGGCCCACTATGGCTCTGAACCCTTCATATAGTATTTAGATTACGGGTGTAGTTAAAATGTGTTACAGAAGCTCAGTGATGTATTCTGAAATCAATCTAAGCAACACCAAAGGTATGTCGTATGGAAAACAAGCAGCCTCTTCGGCGAAAATCGTGATTTAGGGTACGAGCAGCGGTAGTCGCGTAACGACCGCAGTCACTCACACAGCGTGCGATCGCTGTATTACCTCGCCACGTGTCGGTCACCTCGATCCATTTGGTCGCAGTCCAGACTTCGGACCCATTCGTTATAGGGCTGCAGACAACCGTCTGCAACCTTGACTCTCTGCTTGCATCTCTGCCAGAAGATATGGCCTCCTCTACAAATACTTAACACAGTGACAGCCTGGCATAGTCTGTACGGAATGCCTGCAAAATAATTGAATAACAAATGATTCCAATTTGTTCTTTTATTCTTCCTCTGCACTTCTCCAAATAGCCACATCGCCTGTTTTGACTTCACAGTAAATCTTCAGATTGTGCCTTTCCATCTCTTTTTTAAATCTTCCTGCATCTCTTGCTTCTGTTGGTAATCTTACACTTTTCATTCCCATTTGTTCTTTTATTCTTCCCCTGCACTTCTCGAAGTAGCCACATCGTCTGTTTTGACTTGACAGTAAATCTTCAGATTGCACCTCTCCATCTCCTTTTCTTAATCTTCCTGCATCTCTTGCTTCTGTTGGTAATCTTACACTTTTCATTCCCATTTGTTCTTTTATTCTTCCCCTGCACTTCTCGAAATAGCCAAATCGTCTGTTTTGACTTGACAGTAAACCTTCAGATTGCACCTCTCCATCTCTTTTTTAAAACTTCCTGCATCTCTTGCTTCTGTTGGTAATCTTACACTTTTCATTTTAATTTGTCCTTTTATTCTTCCTCTGCACATCTCGAAATAGCCACATCGTCTGTTTTGACTTGATAGTAAATCTTCAGATTGCACCTCTCCATTTCCTTTTTTAATCTTAGTGCAGCCCTTGCTTCTGTTGGTAAACTTACACGTTACATTCCCATTTGTTCTTTTATCCTTACTCTGCACTTCTCGAAATAGCCACATCTTCTGTGTTGACTTGATAGTAAATCTTCAGATTGCACCTCTCCGTCTCTTTTTTTTAATCTTCCTGCATCTCTTGCTTCTGTTGGTAATCTTACACTTTTCATTTCGATTTGTTCTTTTATTCTATCTCTGCACTTCTCGAAATAGCCACATCGCCTGTTTTGACTTGATAGTAAATCTTCAGATTGCACCTCTCCATCTCCTTTTTTAATCTTACTGCATCTCTTGCTTCTGTTGGTAATCTTATAGTTTCATTTCAATTTGTTCTTTTATTCTTCCCCTGCACTTCTCCAAATAGCACATCGCCTGTTTTGACTTGACAGTAAATCTTCAGATTGCACCACTCCATCTCTTCTTTTTTTTAATCTTCCTGCATCTCTTGCTTCTGTTGATAATCTTACACTTTTGATTTCAATTTGTTCTTTTATTCTTCACTTCTCCAAATAGCCACATCGGCTGTTTTGACTTCACAATAAATCTTCAGATTGCACAAGTCCATCTCTTTTTTTTTTTTAATCTTCCTGCATCTCTTGCTTCTGTTGGTAATCTTACACTTTTGATTTCAATTTGTTCTTTTATTCTTCCCCTGCACTTCTCCAAATAGTCAAATCGCCTGTTTTGACTTCACAGTAAATCTTCAGATTACATCTCTCTACCTCTTTTTTTTTAATCTACCGGTGATAGTGCATCTCCTTGAGAAGTAATGGCAACAATCCTGTAAATTAGTGCTCCTAGTGGTAGCATCTTGTAATATGTAACAGAGCAACGATTCTTTCATAAACCTGCAATATTGAAAGCCTCGAAGTAACTTTGTAAATATTGTCACTATTTCTGATTTGTAGTAAGTAATACAGCCCTAAAAATTGTTCAGTAGTTACAAACAAAGGTGCGTCATAAAACCCAAGTTGCAAGAGAAAATAGTGCAACTCAGTGCTTTAGGGCATTACAAGAAGCTTGTGGGAGAGAAGTCCTACCACACCCAACTTCTGCAAGATTGATGGAAGCGAAGCATTCGCTTTCAATCAAGAGTTGGCATCCAAAGAGTTTTAGTTATATCAGTATAGAGATATCCAGAAATGAGTCTGCAGATGGGGTCCGTCATCTTCCAAGGATTTGGCAACGTATTTTCGATATCTACCAAAAAGTAATTGCCCCTTTAGAACCTCATAGTACCACCTCTTGTTGCTATAACAGCAGCGCTCAGTTGGACAATGGAAGTTGGTCCCATGTTTCGGCGGCTACTATGCAGTGGTATGCAGACAATAATGTTCACCGGTTGGACTGGCCTGCACAGAGTCCTGATCTCAATCCCATTGAGCACCTTTGGGTTAAATTGGATCTGCGATTGAGGTCTCGAGAGATGCGGCCAACTTCCATTGTCCAACTCAGTGCCATGTTGCAAGAGGAATGGCGACGCATTCCAGTGTATATCCTACACAAACTAGTGGAGAGCATCCTTGACAGGGTGGCTGCTGTTATAGCAACAAGAGGTGGTACCACGAGGTTCTAAAGGGGCAAAAACAGTGCCCAATAACTTTTTGGTAGATAGTGTATATTTGAAGTATGTAATGTAAAAAGTAACCTAAATAAATTCAATGTGAAACAGTAACTGTGTTGCCATTACTTTTTGAATGCGCTAGTATTATTTATTAATTTGTTATTATTATTGTTGTTGATCAGCACTTAAATATCAAGAAATAAATAATAATAATAATAATAATAATAATATTATTATTATTATTATTATTATTATTATTATTATTATTACTGGTGCTGCTGCTACTACTAATACTATTACTGCTGATACTGATACTACTACTACTACTACTACTACTACTACTACTACTACTATTATTATTACTACTACTACTATTTTCAATTTCTTCTGAAATATTTAGGATCTCATTGTGAAATTCGTTAACTCGTATAGCCTATCAGGTTCGCTAGCCTGGACCCACCTTAGGAAAACATAAACACAAGACGTACGCCAGTTATTTGAAATTAATTCGACTAGTTTTTGCATGCTCTGTCGTTAGGCACGAGGGAAATGCAGCAGTCGATGCAGCTGAACGGTGGCATCGTCCTGAAGTGGAGATCGAAGAACACACGATTTACGACTTCTGGAAGTTATTGCAAATTTTATTCCCTTAAGATCCGCCTGTGCAGATAACAGACGGTACAATGTGAACGTGATGTACAGCCACGGGTAAAGTTGGTAATTGCTTTTACTCTCTTTCTTTATAGGATCTATAAAAATGTCACTTTTTTATTAGATGGCTTAAAGAGGCAGATTCGATCGCGTTAAAATTCAGACAGTGCTCTCCGAAACCTTCGCAAGAAGCGGAATCAATTCCAGTTGCTTATCTTTGTACACGAGCTACAGAGTCTCAGGCTCTTCTGCTAACTGCTAACTCGTAGCGCAATGCATGTTAATAGCCCAAACAAAATTGCCACAAGCGTCACACTTGGACGATTGATTCCTCGTCCACTTAACGAGGTTGTCAAGTGGTTAAAAGCGTGTTATAAATTTTATTAACTGTTATAGCTCCTATGTCTCTAAGCATACGATAGCGTAAGACGACGCAGCATTTAGGAATTACATTTATGTATTTATTTACACTGCAAGTGGGCAAGCACCCGGTGGCAGTGGTATATACAATATTAACAATACACAATAAAATGATAACCAACACACAATAAAATTTACAATACACAATACAATTTTACAACACATATACAATTTTACACACAATACAATAATGATACACAATACAATTTAACACAATAATAATAAAACATAAAATAAAATACAACCTACATAATTATCTATAGGTCCTACATAAGTTTCAATAGTCTTTCACTTTACTCTCATCTCATTCCCTGTAGTGGCACTATGACGCATTTCACTGACACTTTAGCACACATTTCACTGACACTCTGTAACACATTTCACTGACACTATAGAACACATTTCATTGACGCTATAAATTATCACTGATCGGAACTGTTCACTGCACTGTAAAACCATAACTTCACTGACTCACCTCGCTTCACTGATACAACAGTTCAAATAAGTCAAATAATTACATCCTTATGCATACTTATAAACAGAACTACATTTAAACTAAACATTTCTAGTCTAAGGCCCTCTTACACGCTAGTTTTAAATAATTAACAATTCAAACCAAGGAAATAAACTCGTCAGCCTAGATAAATACATGTCACCTTAAAAAATTAAATGTTGAATGTCACCTTAATTTTAATTTTCACTTTATATACAACTTTTTAAATTATTCTTGAATCTCCTTAAGGAAGGACAGCCCTCAAAGACCGCTGCAGGTAGGTCATTCCAATCATTTATAGTTCTATTTAAAAATGAGAATTTACCTTCATCCGTTTTCTGTTTCCTACATTTGATTTTAAAATCATGATCGTTCCTACCATAGTACGTTGGCTTTTCTAACCGAGCCGTTATGTCTACCCATGCTTTCTGACCTAGATGTGCTCTATACAATGATGTTTATGAGGTACTAAGTAGTGATTTAAATTAAATTTAGGATATTTTTGGAAAGTTTCATTGTCAGTTATAATCCTTGTGTTTTGTATTCGATTATAATAATAATAATAATAATAATAATAATAATAATAATAATAATAATAATATTTATTAAACATTAATTGATTTACAATTTATTTTGAGAATATTCAGAAAAGTCTCTAACTGTTATCAAATGTTTTCTTATATTTCCGTCGCTGACTTATATAATATCATGGAGTGAAACTCTTTATATTACATATTTTATTTATTTATTTATTTATTTATTTATTTATTTAACCTGGTAGAGATAAGGCCATCAGGCCTTCTCTTCCCCTCTACCAGGGGATTACAACTACAATATTAAGAATACAATTACAATTATAGTTACAATTAATATTAAATTTACAAATACAATAAAAATCAAAGTACTAAAAGATTAACTGATTAATAAAAGCTAGACAGTTTATTGTAAAAGTTAAGAAGATAGAAACATTTTTTTTATTAATTAAGTAAAAATTAAACCTACTCTACGCAGTAAGAAAATGCTTAATAAGTTTGCTTTTGAACGCTACTGAATTCCGACAGTCTCTGATGTCACTGGGTAGGGTATTCCACAAGCGCGAGAGCGAGATTGTGTATGATGATGAATACGATAATGTCTTATGTGTTGGTATGGCTAGTATGCGGCTATTTTGGTTGCGGGTGAAGAGATTATGATATGATGACAGGTAACTGAAACGGGAGGCAAGGTAGGTAGGTGTAGAGGTGTGAAAGACTTGGAAAAGGGGAACACGAGAATGAAAATTTCTACGTTCGTTAAGCCGTAATCAGTTTAGAGTTTGGAAGGATGGGGCAATGTGGTCAGCGCGACGGACATCGCAGACGAAGCGAACACAAGAATTAAGAACACGTTTACAGTTTGTATGAATGTTTTCGTCACTATTGTGACGTCATCAGATACATATAATTTGTAATATGTCAACCTCATTTGTGTGACATTTTACTGTAATATATAGAATGGAATGTTAATACAGTAGTAAAAGTGAGTATTAAAAGACTTAATTTAGGTTAACAATTAAAAACATTATAAAAAACATACTACGAGCCTTCACCTACTTGTAAAGCCCACATTTTTGTATTTAATGAAAAGTCATGCGTAATATTGGTCCCGCGCCGTGGCATCGTGGTCTAAGGCATCCTGCCTAGAACTCGCGTTACGAAATGCGCGCTGATTCGAGTCCTCATGGGGGAAGAAATTTTCTCATGAAATTTCGACCAGTGTATGGAACCGGTGCCCACCAAGCATCGTGATCCACTTGGGGAGCTACGATACGTAGCGAAATCCGGTTACGCAAACCAGCTATAACGGCTGGGGGGCTCATCGTGCTAACCACACGATACCTCCATTCTGGTTGGATGATCGTCCACCTCTGCTTCGGCACGTGGCCGTTAGGCCAGCAGCCTGCTGGTCGGTCTTGGCCCTTCATGGGCTGTAGCACCACGGATTAATGTGCAATATTGTTGTATAAATCATTAACTTCATATGGTTATATGTGAGTGAAAATTCGTTTACAATTTTTGTTTGTATAATGTGAAGCACTTTGCATTTATATAAACTGTATTATATGCCGTACCTATGATCAGTGATTAATGTTAGTATTGTTTACGTATTTAAGTGACATGAGTTTTTTTTAATGAATAAAATTTCCATGTAGTTGCTCTCATATTCCAATCTTGTGTAATTTTTTGATACAGATTGTGGAACTATTGTCGAAATATTGTCTAAAAAGAGAAAGCTTATGGTAGAGATATTATATAAAATTGTTAAAGAGATATGTCTAAATGAACTAATTGTGCGGTTAGACTTACGTGGTATTTGACGTAGTTTTTTTTATAATGATGTTATCAGCATAATTAGGAAGTAGTGGTTTATATTGTAGAACTTCGTAGAAAGATTATCTAAAATAAAAATTATTGTAAGTATGTTGTATAAATTGTTATAGAAATGTGTTGTGGATGTTATGCAAATTAAACTTAAGCTACGTAATTCTTAACTTAAATTAAGTTTTTTAATACTCACTTTTAATATTGTACTAACATTCCATTCTACTATATTACAGTAAAATGCCACACAAATGTGGTTACCATACTGCAAATTATATGTAAGTTATTTGATGATGTCACAATAATGAAAACGTTCATATAAACTGTAAAATATGTAATATAAAGAGTTTCACTGTATGATATTAGGCCTATATAAGTCAACGACGGAAATATAACAAACTATTTATTTGATATTAATTGATTTAATTAAATCTTTATTCCGCTGTTCTGAGGATTTTAAACCAAATTAGAGATTCAAAAGTAGCGGGACTTCTTCACCATACTGTTAGCAAGAATGAGGACCACTGCTTGAGAGAACACAGATAAGCATGAATCAAATGATAGACAGGTTTAGCCTACACTCAGTTAATATGGGGATTATTATTCGGGACTCATCTCACCGGCCCTTTGAAGAATGTAAAAGGAATGCATAAGTTGATAATAGTTGGGTTTTAAGTTGTTAATAGTCGGGTTTTTAAGTTGACCATTACACTTTTACTACGTCATACTACTTTTGACCAAAGAAACGATACGAAAGGAATCTTTCAACCAATCATGGCTGCTTATCGCACAATTTTATCGCGTTCCTAGCATTTCTTTAATTTTATCGCGTCCCTAGCATTTGTTTATTTTTATCACTACCCTAGCATTTGTTTCTTTGTTTGCCAACATTTCAAACTGCATTGGCAAAAAAAAAAAAAAAATTACAAACCACTCCAGTCGATGCATTGCACTTTCAAATATGACTCGCGTTGGCATTCAAGAACAAGAATTAATAAAGATCACTGGTCATAGATATGCATCTTCCCTGAAATCCTATTTACAAATAAAATGAAGAGCACCATTCGGAAATCCTGAATAAGTTGAGGAATACACCATGCACATCAACAAGTTCCACTTCTTTTACGCACACGTCTAATATAATATCGACTGAACCACCAACCACTAAAACATTCAAATTTGAAAATTGTACTTTCAATAATTGTTCCTTTTAAAATTATTCATGTTTATTTTTATTTCAACATCGTTAATTAAAACTTTTCTTGTTTATTTCATCAGCCTCAATTAAAACTTTTGTAGCACTTGTTTATATTATTTAGGTTATGTTAGAGCTTCTGCTTTATGATATTATGAATAGTCACGTATCAGAGATTGTTTAATACTAAGATTCATTGAAAATCATCTGTCAAGTGACGTTTATTACTGGGATCCGGATAACTGAAGTGGAATGCAATGTTTTAATAAAAATGAAACTGAATCAACAAAGCCTTCTTGACTAGTAACCGTCCACAGAGTTCAATGAAGATTCCTTAGTTGGCACAACTGATAACAAGAAAACATAATCATAAAATACTACTGCCATCTAGCGTAATGTTGAGGTGGTACAATAATACATTTGAAGACAGTTGTAGTTTCGTAAGTCAATTAATATTTTATTTTATTGGAGTACTTCGTTACATCTAATCTTCATATACTTTCTTCTAATCGTGTAATAGTCAATTAAATCCCACTCGAGTTTTGATTTTCTCTAGATAACTTTTCCCTTTATATCCACATAACTCGCGTGGGCTGACGAAACGCCAGAGACCCACAACGTGTGCACACAATCTCTGTGTGACTTGGAATTGAGCGATTGTGTGCACTCGTTGTGGGTCTCTGGCGTTTCGTCAGCCCACGCGAGTTATGTGGATATAAAGGGAAAAGTTGAGACAGTGTTGGGTGGAGTTCCCGGATAGCTCAGTGGTAGAGCGCTGGTACGTTCAACCAGAGGTCCCGGGATCGATACCCGGCCCCGGAACAATTTTTCCCTTGAAATTACTCAAATCTGCTTTACAGGGAGCTTCACCTGAAAGACTAGATTTGCACAATAGTGGGATTTATTAGAAGTACTTATAAGTTAGGTTTACTTTCGCTTATAGTAGGCGTTATTATAGCATAGTTTTTATTTATAGTCCTAGGTTTATTGCATTTATTTATTTATAGTTAGATTTAAATTTACGTTTATTTTAATTTTTTATTGCTGTAATTATTGTAAATTTTATTAATGTAATTATTGTAATATTATTATATATTATAATTCATTGCCACCGGGTGTATACCTAATTGTACTATTAATACATACATACATACAAACAAATTTTTTGAGTTGATTATCTATGCGTGAAACAAATGACGATCGCAAAGCTTGTTTTATAGCAACGTAAAGAACTTGCAGTTTGAAATGTTGGCAAACAAAGAAATAGATGCTAGGGAAGTGATAAAAAAATAAATGCTAGAGAAGTGATAAAAACAAACAAATGCTAAGGAAATGATAAAATTATAGCGATAAACAGCCATTATTGGTTCAAACACGTCCTTCCGTACCGTTTTATTGGTCAAAAGCAGTATGACGTAGTAAAAGACCTATAGTCGATGAAAAATCCCAGACTTGACCGGGACTCGAACGCGGACCGTCTCCGTGACAGGTTGGAGGTCTGACTACTCAGCCATCGCAGGAGTCGCCGATAAGACTTAGTTCTACGTAAAAAATCCAAATTGAATAATTATCCTAAGCGAGATTCGAACCCACGTCTGAGCGCAGCCTAGTAGTACAAATTCCGACCAATTTTTAAGAAACAAATATTGATAGAGATGTGACAAAAGGTTGACTTCAAATTTCTCAGACCAACGCAAATTCATTTCGCCACATAGACTACTGCGTTTTGTCTTTCAACTGCATTTAATCTATGGGAAGAACCATTTTGTTGTCGCTTATGCTGCACGTGAAGAAACTTAATCATTACCAGAACACACACAGTTCACGCTTTCAGGTGGTCTCCTCCACAACCCCTGTGTGGGATTTTTATTCAGCTTTGCTGTCAGTTCCCGATTGTTCAAGGTGCCCGAGGCAGATCGTTACCCTCGCCGTGAGCACAAAAAGCAAATGAGTGCCTTGGAGAAGCATCTCACGAGCTCATGCTGCACGGAACAGTCGCGCCGGCCGGCCGTGCGGGTGCCGTCTTCTCAGGGAATTGCGTTTTTCGGTGGCGTTCTTGGGGAGGGGCGTGGCGACTCTGTAAGTCACGCCAGGGTAATTACTGCTCCTCACCCCGGGAGATGCCAGACTTTGTACAAATACAGCGAACTCGGACCTTGCGTTTCAGGCAATGGACTCTTCTTTTGTGTTAAGACTCAATGGGATGGACGAGATTGATTGATGAGAAGCAAGGCGAGATTTAACAATTCGCCTTGGGACAACACAATATAGAATAAAATAAAATTTAAAATTTGCTATGACACCGAAAATATCAGAGTAAACGAAACGTTTAAATCTGCCTTGTATAATCATCATTATTATTTCATAACGTAGGAGAATCTCTTGTTCCGGCTTATATACAGGGTGATTCACGAGGATTTACCGTCCTTTACGGAGATTATTTCCGTAGACATTCAGAGCAAAAAATGTCATATAAACATGGGTCCTATTCTCAATATTTTCAGAGTTACACTAATTTAAAGTTGTTTGTAAAATACGTTTTTTCTTTAGTTTGAAGGTGAAAGAATAATACAAATGAATCGGTCATTGCAGAAAGGGGATAAGTCATGAAAAACGCGAAAATGAGTTAAGAGTGCCATTGCTTTCTCCAGACCTAGACACACATTTCCATACAGAAATGGGTCAAATTTGCTCATTCTCAACGCAAAGCAGAGTACCATAAGCAGCGCAGTCATTGCAGAAAGGAGACAAGTCAGCGACTTACCTTCTTTCTGCACTGACTGACGCAACTGAGTGCCGCGGATCTAATAAGTTGCGCGCCCATCAGCTGATAAGGAAAATGACAGATAAGCTAGAAGTAGTAAGTGACCCAGGGAAGAAAACTGTGTTATTAGTGGTAAACGAAAACGCAATGAAATTAACTACCGCAGAAATGTAAATAAGAAAAATAAACTGAAGGCATTGGAACATCAATTCCATTGGGAAGTCTGTAGCAGCCCGTACGACAGGAGAACAATGTGGGTAAGAAACTACTCATTGTTTGTTTAGACGCAACTTTGGGTCATTAATTTTCAACATTCACAATTTCAAAGACCATACGGCGCACTTCTATACCTATCATGAAGGTATAGGCCACAAATCTTCAAATGAAGTGTGTTCCTTCTGAACTACATTGAAAATAATGTCCCTTCTTCAGAAAATGAATTGTATCTTTTCTCTGATAACTGTGGAGAGCAAAATAAGAATCATACCTTAATTTGATTGTTGCTTGCACTGACCCAAATGGGGAGATTTAACAAAATCACTCATTATTTTCCACAACGAGGCCATCTATTTCTTCCCTGTGGCCGCAACTTTGGTGTAGTGAAGCGCAAACTAAGGAAGACAGATAGGGTATATGTGGCAGACAAATACAATACCTTGATCTACCAGGCAAACAGAGACAACAGATTTTCTGTAGAATCAGTTACTACTGATGATATTTTGAATTTTAAATACTGGTGGCCAGAGCATTACAAGAAACCACCTGCTCATTAGCCACACTGAGGAAGAAAGGGAAAGATAAGAATATATTTTCTTCAGCACAATTCAGTGAATCTGTTTACTTAAAGATGATCCAGGATGTGTGACTACCAATTTGTTCATTGGTAGCGAAATGAGGAAACACAGATTCTGTATGAAAAAACCAGGTTCTGGACTCATAGTAATGCCTACACAAAAGCATACAAATGGAAAATTCCCATTAATACGAAAAAAACTTGGAGGCGTATCGAAAGTAAGGCAATACATTCCATTGGAACACACTTTCTTTTACGAAGAGATCCTGAACTGGCCACCTTGTGACAAGGAATCTACAAATGACGTGGCTTCCAACGTCTAACAATACACTCTGTAAAAATTGAAACAAATGATTTTGTGTAGTACTTTAGTGTATTTTTATTGTGGGCTCCTATATGCAGTTTTTAAGTATTAGTTTAAAAGTAGAGTTTTGATTTAAAACTGTGATATAAAATCACATATTGATTCATTCCTGTAGTAGGAATAATGATTAAAATGTAAAAATAATTATGTAAATGGTGACAGTAATATAGAAATTATACACAAAAACATCGTTATCATTGTAATTATTAACATTTAGTTTGTTTTCAAATATTACATTAGCCCAAAATTGTAAATTATATATATTTTTTTTATATTTAACAATTCCTTGCAGAAAGGGGATAAGTCATGGTTCGATTAAACAACTTTAAACAAAAGTGTTTGAGATGTCAGATGTTTAACATGATGTACTATACTTCACTATTCATAAACAAAGTAAAAAAAAATATTTATAATGATTACTCCAGTATTGGAAGAAGAAAACAGTTTTTATTGATTATCTCAAAAGTAAGATTTTATGACTTATCCCCTTTCTGCAATGACCGATTCATAATAGAGAATGAACCATTCAGAAGTATCATTTCTTTAATTGACAAGTATTATGAATTTTAGTAAGAATTATATTCTAAATTGAATCCTGGATACACAACTCAACCTCGAAAACATAAGGTCTGTGCAACTCATAGTTCTACATACAACGTCAGTAGTTTTCAATTTAAATAACTAAATGCATCAAGAACGGCTCAACTTCCTCTTTCGAAAGCTCTACCTACATTCTACGTTTCAGCCATTTGAAATCATTTCGACGTCTGCTTAAATATTAAGTTTAATATTGGAAAATATTAAGTTTAATATTGGAATCAATGAGAGCCATAAGGTTCTATTATTTTAATACATTTATATTTGTAACAATAATAACGACACTACCGGTAATTGGTAAAAACATATATGATCAAAGATATACATTAACAAGACATTTTTAGAAGTAATAAATTTTTATTACAAGATAATATTTTATATAATTGAATATGTTTTAACGTCTACAATTTAACTTTTGTGTTCTATAGTTTTAATTATTGTCATAAAGTAGAAATGAGGATTAATTTGTTTTCAACTATCACACAAATTTATTATTAAAACAATAATTAACTCAACTACAGTTTATTGTTTAATTTGTATACATGATTTTAATATATTAGTTTTAAGATTATTAATGTATATATTCAACAGTTACTCCATTTACTGTAAATTAATGTATCACATGATATTGTTTGAATAAGTGCCTGAAGATGCCAAATAGGCGAAAACGTTAGCATTATTTTATCTTTAACTTCAATGAATTATATATATTTATAAATTTTATTGATGTTTTTTAAAATACTGATAAGTCATTTAGACTGAATAACAAATAAACGTTCATATTATATTATAAAGTATTATGAAGCTAAAAATGTTCTGTGAACTCCTTAGTTGCTTCGTACAGACATCTTTTTCTATTTTTAACTAGAAAATTACATTATTCTTACGCACTTACCACAACAATTATTACAAATCACACCACTTCCACAGACTTATTTATTTGCAGTTCAATTTTGCATCCTAATTTACAGTCTTGGAGAGTTTACAACACATTTTAAAAAATGTCGCCATCCGCTTGAGTACACTTGGCCGCACGCTTGTGAACGGCACTCGTCGCTCTACGTAACTGCATACGGCTATCTTTGATTCCGTAGTGCTCGCGCTGGCTGCTGACTGCACGCTGACCAAGATCACGCGTTCACAGCAATGTGTTCCAATAACGAAACGTAACTCTGTAAATATTGAGAATAGGATCCATGTTTATATGAAATTTTTTGCTCAGAATGTCTTCGGAAATAAGCTCCGTAAAGGAGGTAAATCCTCGTGAATCACCCTGTATATCTGAGGGAGGCACTATGGTCGACCACTGCGATCTTTTACGATCTATTGCGCTAATCCTCAAGCTAGGCGCATTCCCAAACCCACACCGGCTGACTACACTAACAAGGGAACCGTCTCAGGTCGTGTAGCTTAAATGTAATGAAAATGCATATTTAAGCTAATTTTCGTTTGTTAAGGAACGTGATGATTGTCGTTCGTTTCGCTTTTTCCTCGTTTACGAAAAATTACTTGAAAATCGATGATACTTATGCCGCTTCTTGCGCGCACTCGGACCCTCATAGTTCGATTTGAATTTAAAATATGTAGGCCTATTAACTTTGTAACTCACCTTAAATATGATAGTAGTAGTAGTTGTTGTTGTTTAGTTAACTATTCGAAGGCAGGTCTGAACCTCACAAATGATACCAAGAAGACACCACTTATGAGGCAACTGGGCCAGGAGATGAGATAGTGTGCCCAGTTCCTTTCCCCCTAAATAAGATAGTGTAGATTCCAAATGAAGTGATCGAACAAAGAACAGTACCTACAAACATTTTATATAGGCTGGTTTTTCACACTCTTCTGTAACATTGTTTCCAAAATGCAACATTGTTGCAAGAACGTTATGAAACTTTCTCACATGTTTCTCCGTCACATATCCACACCTCTGCCACGCGTCTTTGAGGACAGGTGAATTAAACTGGTGTTACGCAACAGAATGCAATGTCATTATGAAGGCCCTAATGTGCAATGAGTCTGGAATGTTTTCACAGATAATGTTATGTATGAAATACTAGCCTTCGAATTACAATTTTATTTGCCTAAAAGATACGCATCCAATGGTGGCACAAATCTTATAGTTTTTAGAGGGATAATTTGTATTTTAATTGTCTTACCATGTAAAGTATTCTTACTCCTTCAAAAGTGAATGTAGTGTCAACTATCTGACCACTCCAGGAATTCAGAAATAGTAGTGTGTCTTTCTTGGCGAAGGAAAATTAGCTTAAATATGCATTTTCATTAAATTCAAGCTCCACGACCTGGGACGGTTCCCTTGTCAGCCGGCCACTTTTTCTTTCCATGAGCGTACATATCATTTCTTCAGATTCTGACTTCCTACTCGTGCCTTGGCTCCCAAATAATTGCGATTATTATTCTACGGATTGAAGGAACTGCTTTAAATAATTTGCACAATGTAGCTGAACAATAAATGTTTATTAAAATATTTCAAAACAGTGCCAGCACTGAATATTATGTGATAATTAGGGCCTATATGGATGCGGATGTAAATATTAATAGATTTATTTGTTGGTTCTTATATTTGTAATATCTATAATATTTTTAATTACACTGAACAACAAGAATTTTGCTCGGACTTAAAACAATGTGTCCCTTATGGTCTGGTGTGCGCTGAATCCGAAAATGCATCTCTTTTCTTCGTATCACGTAAGGTTTTTAAGATATACTATGATTCACTTTTCGATAAGCGCTTCCCCAGGAAACATCTGGCGCGGGTTGGGGGTTATAAACCAAAACGAAAGCTAATGCATTTTATTATTTTATGACTTATTTTCGGTTTCTTATGGTTGTTGGCATCTTTTTGTGTACTTCTAATAAGTAAACAGATATTTGTCCCTTATATTCAGTAAATTTCATAACAGTTCAAAGTGAGATCTACGCAACGAACAAACAAGGGTGTGATTTTCAGTATTTAAAAGAAAAATTTACCATTTTGATTGAAGACAAATTAAAAGAGGGCATTTTGATCGGTCCACAAATACACAAAGTTATGGCTGACTCTTTGTTTGGGGAAAAACGTTCAGTTACAGAAAAAATGGCATGGCGCGTTTTCAAAGATGTTTGCTCAAATTTCCTTGGAAATTCTACGGCAGACAACAACATAGAGATTGTTGTGGAAACCATGCCAAGTGCATATGACAAAATGGAGTGTAATATGTCTCTCAAAATACACTCTTTACATTCTCATTTGGATTTCTTTCTCCTAACTTTTGGAGCGGAAAGCTACTTTTTTTTTAACCTTGGGGATTTAGTGAAGTGAATTTTTAATGGCAGGCAGAGTAACTATCTCATGCCCCCATGTTTTAGATTGCTACCAGTGCACTTCATTAGAACCAGGTACCCAGCTTCGAAGCCGTTAGCCCTGTGAACTTACAATATATTTATGTTCCCCTATTATCATAATTCAGGGTTTGTATCTAAGAAATTAGCAAGTTCCGAAAAGCTACGAGCAAGGAAAAAGATTTCATGAATATCTGAAATGGAAAGGCGATATAAAGGAATGCCTGCAAACTATTGTAATATACAGTCCTGGGTCTAGTTATAAACAGAAGTTATCCAGAAAATTCTTTTAAATATAAATTCAAATTCCGAGATTTGTTTCATTATACGCAAGAAATATCTTTATTGTTGTTGTGTTTTAAAATATGTAACATCATTTTTGTATCCAGTACACATTTTTCAAGTATTATGAGGAATTTTGAATCCCTAGTGTGTTGTAATTTCACCAAAAGCAATAAAAAAAAAAAAAAGAGAAGTTTCTTTATAAAAAAAATTAAATTCATTTTCTCCGAAAAATGGTACGTGATGATGCAATTTGGATTTTAAATTCATATTTCGGGTACACATATTAGTAATATTCACCTATTTTTATTTCAAAACAAGACAAAAAGTAAAAATTTGTTGTTGAGTGTTATTAGATCTAAATCACAAATGCTTCAAAATTTTGTATGTGGAGTTAATAAAAGTTACAAAATGCTTAATTTTCAAATTAGAAATGCTAAATGTTTAATTAAAAAGTATGATGACTTCTGATTATATATAATTCCGCATAGTTTAAATATATGCGATCACAAAAATGACTTCGCATCTCCCCGACAGTCACGAACCTGACTATACTGGATCTTTTTCTTTTCCACTTTTTATTTATTTTTTAGATGAAAGGGGGAGAAAGAGCTGCGATGCGCGTCTTGTTTTATTGCTACCGTATTTATGAGTTCCTCAGTCCGCCACCTGTGGCGCTATTAAGCAGCGTGGAATGCTGGGACGCGCTTTATTAGCCCGGTCATAATGTATGACGGCGTAGCCAGGTAGCAACCCCGGCTAATTCATTATATGGCCGCTATTGTGCCGCAGCACGATAGGCACTTGTTACTCCAGGCTCGCGTTGTCATGGCAGCGCATTTATTTGATTAATCTTCAGGTCTTTCAAGCTTTATTGTGATGTGGGGACGGATCACTGTGACAGCGTTTTCTTCACTAGCATCGTTTTCTCCACAAATTTTCTGTCTCTGTTATGAAAGAACTAGTCGCGACTTGTAAAGCTTTAAATAGAAGTATTGTAATAATATATTTACAACATAAGCACAGTCTAGTATATACAGTCACGAAGCTCAATACGTTGTAAATATGCATCCATAGATAGTTGCTGACCACTAGGATCGCTACTATCGCCTCATTACAGATAATGCGAAATAGTACCGGCACAGTCTATTGTTCCTAGTACCCTCAAAACTCAAGCTTCGTGACTGTATATACTAGACTGTGATACAAGGTTGGAAAGTGCTTTTTAAAAAATCGAGGGAAAGTTTGAAAAACGAACAGAGCAAATTTTTCAATTTCCGATATTTTGTAATGCACTTCACAAAAATGTATTGTACAACATTTTTTGCACTATCATATTTTTAAAACTGCAAATACAATATATTTTGGATTGGAAATTTAGGGCAATATTATTCCAAAGCCTTCGCAAAAATTGCATTGTAATGGTAACTAAGTAACAATAAGTGCATTGTAATGGGTCTATTTCAGTATAGTTTTATGTTATGAAGAATGGTTTCCCTAGCAACAAGTTTTTGTGTGGGAATTATAACTTTCAAGGCCTAACAGCAGAAGCTGTGAATACAGTAAAAAACACGATCGTGCAAAAAATAATCCTTTATAGTCTATAGAAAAGTGGTTAAGTTCTCAGAGAATTAGAAGTCTTTGTCTATTTTCTATGCAGCAAAAAGGTGTACATTTCGGACACAGACACAATTTTCTATGGATGTGCTAAATTGAAAACAAAATGCTCTTCTTGGCTTCTTACTTTAGCATTGCTGTTTGATAATGGGTCTTGGAAAACTATGTTTATGTTATCTTTTATGCTTAATGTCAATCTTTGACCTACACTAATAGAAAAAAAAATCCCTTCAGAGAACTATTTGTTGCTACGGGGATTAACAACGCCGAGATACCTGAGCTACCCAGTGCCCACCCTGTCTCCACCTTGATATTTGTGATTATGCCCAATTTTCTTATAAATTGAGGTTTCTGTGACACTTCAAGATGAAATAACAGGGGACCAAAAATATGCAGAGTCTTTTAACATGTATTTTTAAGTATTTTCCTGGTATCCTGTTCAGATTAAACCAATGGAGAATCTTCTCTTACTAAAAAAATTGAACCTCCAAATTTTGTGAAGATTTCAAAATATGGTGCTCTTGGGGCACCTCTAAATATTAAGCTAGAGAAAAAATATTTTGCACTGTTCTTTATGATATCCAACGACACTTTTCCCTGGTATTACATTTTGATTCCATAAACTTCATATTTTCACTTCGCCCTACTGAACACACAACTATCCACACTAAACACACAAAAAATATACAAACTGAACGCATTAATTATACAGTATTAACACACACACACACACACACTAACTAAACACACAAAAATCTATACAAATTGAACACATAAATTATAGTCTTAACACATACAAACTATACAAACTGCATACATAAATTATACGGTATTAACACACAAACAATCTAAACTAAACACACAAAAACCATACAATTAAACACAGAAAGTATACCAACTAAATACATTAACTATACCAACTAAACACTGACTCAACTAACTATCCAAACTAGCACACACAAAAATAACTATATAAACAATACACAATCATACACAGTTTACATAGTGTTCGTGATCTCTTCCAGTCTTTTTCATATCGGCCTGTCCTTCGGTGTTCTCGTCCACTGCGCTCCAGTCTCTCTCCGGAAAGCGTCAGACCAACTTCTCCTTGGACGCCTTCTGCTTCTTTTCCCAATGCGTGGGTCCCACATGATCGAAGCATACGTCCACTTGCTGCAGTCTATCCTACTCACGTGTCCGCCTCATTTCCATTTGAGACGTTGCGCCAACATCACTGCATCCTGCATACCGCTTCTTATTCGGATGTCGGTGTTTCTTATCCTGTCTTGCAGTCTCAGCTGTAGGACTTTCCTTTTCATTTATCCCTGGCACACACGAAGCAGGTTTATCTGTTGCTCTGTCAGAGACCAAACTTGGCATCCGTACAACATTACTGAAATGATTCAGGTTTCCAGAACTTCAAATTTCAGTTTGATGCTGATGTTTTGATTTTTCAGGATGAATTTCAAGATCCAAAATTTTTTCCATGCCAAACATATTCTTCTCCGTATCTCTTTCTCTCTCCTACAGGAGAGTGACACAATTTGTCTCAAGTGTACAAACTCGGCAACGTATTCCAGTGTCATGCTTTAATCGTTATAGGGATGTTGTCTGCATTGGTCATTAGTTTAGTTTTTTTCGGGTTCATTTGGAGCCCAACTTCTGAGTTTTTCTCGCAGGGTTCAGTCAGCATTTGTTGTAGTTCCTGTCTTGACTTGGAGAAAAGTACAATGTAATCCGCGAAGCGTAAATTTGATAGTCTCCCGTTGATATTCAGCCCGTATCTCTTTTTGCTCCAGTCCATTTCTCTGAATAGTTCTTGTAGGAGACAGGTGAATAATTTCGGTGAAATGGGATCTACTTGTTTCACTCCCCTCCCTAATTTATATGCTTCTCCTTTCACCTCTGTTCGGATTTTTGCGTAACTGTTGATGTACATCTTGCCCAGTAGTCTTATAATTTTGTGTTCGACTCCTATTGCGTCTAGAGCTTCAAGAACTTTAGAATCCACTAAGTCGAAGGCCTTGCTGTAGTCTACAAATGCAATATATATTTTCATGTTAAATTCGTCGACTTTTTCTGTTATTTGATTTACTGTTTGCAGATGGTCGATGGTAAACTTACTAAAATTCCGTCAATAAAAAATTACATAGGTAAAAATCTCTTCATGTACTGTTTAATTTGCATACAGGTTTGTGTTTCCTAGACCTTTTTTTAAATAATGGTGACTATACTTGACTGCCATTCACTCATATGAAGTCAGTTGTGTAGACCAATCTACTGACAGATTCGTTGCCCAGGGTGCGCCATAATAATAATAATAATAATAATAATAATAATAATAATAATGATAATGATAATGATAATGATAATAATAATAATAATAATAATGTTTAATTTTCGCTGGCAGAGTTAAGGCCATAAGGCCTTCTCTTCCACTCAACCAGCCTTAATCAATACAATACATAAATTTAAATTACAAATATTTTCATTACACTTAAAAGGTTCTCCAGCAATAATCTTCACTACACAGCCATAGCAGGCTGGTCTACGCTACACCCGCGATGAGATGAGATGATGGTGGAAATTTATTGGATACCACAGGGAACCGGAGCTCCCGGAGAAAACCCCTGTATTACCTGGACCACGGACTTATCCAACACAAGTTAGAAATCGAACCTGGGCCCACAGGATTTTAGGTCCAGTGCTCTACACCTTTTCCAATTGTATTTCAGAAAATAGCAATTGTATTTCAGAAATTATAAAATATATTTCAGATTAGTCAATTTAATTTCAGAAATTATCAATTGTATTTCAGATTTGTCAATTGCATTTCAGATGATATCAAATGTATTTCAGATTTGTCAATTGTATTTCAGATGGTATCAAATGTTTTTCAGAAAATAAGCAAGGCATTTAAGATTACATAATCACTTTCATTCACAAAATAACAAATGTAGGCTTACTTGAGATTTTAACATATATAAAAAAATGGAAAATGGATTTAAAAAATCCTCAACTTTATTGCATTTTAGCGTCCGACATGCATATTATCCATAGCTAAAGCTGCAGTTTGATGAATTGTGCTGAGTTGTACTGCACGAGCACAATCACCACCAACAATATTATGTGTGTTGCTTCATCAATTTTACTCTCTACTGTACAGTAGGTAAATTAGCCTATAACACCAGGAGCTATGAAGTCAGGAATTCCAAGACGGGTTTTTACGTACGTCTTGACTTTACAGCAAATGATCTCGATTGAATTTAACATTGAGAATAAGGTGCCAACCGTAACTTCTGAAATATAAATGATAGTTTCTGAAATACAATTGACAAATCTGAAATGCAATTGATACTATCTGAAATTGAATTGACTAATCTGAAATACAAATGATACCATCTGAAATTAAATTGACAAACCTGAAATGCAGTTGATGTTTTCTGAAATACAATTCATATTATCTAATATTGAATTGACTTATCTGAAATACAATTGATAACTTACTATCTGAAATTAAATTGACAAATATGAAGTACAATTGATGTTTTCTGAAATACAATTGATACTATCTGAAATACAATTGATACTATCTGAAATTAAATTGACAAATCTGAAATACAATTGATGTTCTCTGAAATATAATTGATACTATCTGAAATTGAATTCACTAATCTGAAATACAAATGATACTATCTGAAATTAAATTGACAAATCTGAAATTCAATTAATGTTTTCTGAAATACAAATTAATACTATCTGAAACTGAATTGATTAATCTGAAATACAAATGACAAATCTGAAATACAATTAATATTTTCTGAAATACAACTGTAGAAGGTGTAGTCACTAGATCACCGTAGTGGCTGTTTCCTATTACGTTATTCAATGTTAAAAGGCTCTTGTCGCAGGAACGATATTTAAAGAGCGAATACAACGAAGAAACAAGCGATCGTGTCCTTCGATGAGTATTCACCCACGTTAAGTGCACACACAAATCAATAATACACATCCCACAGAATAAAGCAGTTAATTTCGTAAAATTTATTTGCCGAAGTGACACGGGGCTGGGAGCGAATCTAAGTTACGACGTCTACTTTTAATTACGGGATGCGCCCGCCAGCAGTCGCTCGTGTTGCGAGGTTGTTAGCATCCCTCAGTCTGACGAGGACGAAGCATTAATCATCTTACTGGTGTGACACCGAAGCAGAAAAACTTTACTTTTGATTCTGAAACAAAAAGATGTTCAAGAACTCACATAGTGCTTGCTGCCACCCGCAGAGCGGACTATCTACGCCATCTGGATGGTCAGTGGCGGACACATTGTTGTGTTAGAGGAGTGAGGAACTCAGAAAGGTGTGAATTTCATTTTAACTATCAGCTTAATATTCTACGCTTCATGCACTGAACACACGGCGCGAGTCTTCTTTTTCAGTCTCGAATTCTTCAGAACTGAAAGCAGGTTTTTAATTCCGTATTTTTATATTCACTTCCTATTATACAACTTTATTCATACTCTACAAGACAACTTTTCCCTGGAAGATAAACACGAAATCAGCCACCGGCGTGGCTCAGTCGGCTAAGGCGCTTGACTGCCGGCCTGAAGTTGCGTTCGAACGCGGGTTCCAACCCCGCTTGGGCTGATTACCTGGTTGAGTTTTTTCCGAGGTTTTCCCCAACTGTAATGTGAATGCCAGGTAATCTATGGCGAATCCTCAGCCGATGGTCCATTATTGACCGCTGCAAGTTCACTTTCTACTAAAATAAAAATTACGTAATTTTTCAATAATTAATTATTTTTGTTGTGAAATTAAAATCTTACTCGTACATTCTTTATGGGATACCTTTAAGTTCAAAACCCGCATATACAGCGAACCTTGGCTTAGTCAGCTGGTGTGAGTTGGGAATGCATCTCTCTAGACGTCAGAGTAATAGATTTCTCCGATGGACGTAGCGCTAGGTTTTGCCCTCCCCTTTCAGGATAATAATGGCAATAATGTCCTAAGGCAGGGGTTCTCAACCGGTGTGTCGCGAAATTTTGGAATTGAAAAATAAATTTTATGTCATCCAGAAAGTCTCTTCACAACTCACTTTTTATTTGCAACGAAGTCTTTGATATGGTACATTTTATTTTGAGACAGACTTTACCAATGAAACGTGAACACCTGCAACAATGTTCAGTTCAGTTTTTCATTGTTTCAACCATAAGGCTACGTACAGAGAAACTCTGTGCAACCCACCAAGCGCAGACTTCACATTAATTTAAATAGGCGAGTTCCCAAAAACGATATTAAAAATATTTCATCGGACATCTAGCATAAAGAGGTTGGGATTTTTGACACATACCTTTGTTTTTTTTTTCTAATGCCACTCAAGTTTCTGCTTGTTCTTTTAGAATTTTCGATTGCGTGTTAACATCAACCTATCTAAAATACTGGATGCCCGACACTACGCTGTTTTTCTGGCGGAACGCGCTGAAACGGCGTTCCGGCACCTTTTCGTTGCTTTTTCATCATGGAATCGAAATATATGTGAATAACTATGTTTTTAGTATAATTTTTCTTTGAATTCCACTTAGATCTTGAAAGTCTTAGTTGGACAAAAGGAGGTAAAAAACGACAAAATTCCCTTGCAGTGAACAGTAATCATCTCCCCTTTCGCTATAAAATATTCAACACAAGGTTCTACCGCCTTTTTCTCCAGAAGAAAAGTACTGGTTGTTATATCATCATCATCATTATTATTATTATTATTATTATTATTATTATTATTATTAAAATCAAATAAGTGTGTCGCGATATCGTGGGCGTTCAGTAAAGTGTGTCGTCAGTCAAAAAAGTTTGGAAATCAGGTATCCACTTCATAGAATTTCTATGACAAACGCTACACAAAGGAGGTAATCTTGGACACCTCTGTCTGGCAGATGATTATGACGTCCGTGCTATAAGGTACATCACAGTGAGGAACGGGGGAAGGGGGGGGGGAAGGAAGATATTTCGCAAACTTGTAAGAAGTTCCGAAACAAATATGATGATATTGCGGTTATAAGAAAGGCGCGACTTGAACAATTTACTTCCAGAATGCTTGAAATTTTAAAGATATTATCTTCGTGACAAGCAAAGAGTAGGAAAAGGGAAGAGAGTCTTGTAGTAATTATAATTGTTAAAATCTCTGTTCCAAACAACCCCCTTTCAAACATACACATAAATTCTCCAGAGTTCATTATAGAGGAATGCACTTGTAGACCAATTAACCCTTACACAATTATTTGTTATTTACAAAAATGCCCATACAAAAGTGCACCTCTGTCAGTTTTTTGGCTGTTATAAACAAACACTCGAATCCCCGCATTCCCTCGTCATAGCCCCGACATTAGCAGTCATCTATATTCCGAGAGGAATGTGAAAGAAGCTTACTCCATAAAAAGGGGCGGTAGTTAGGACTTGGAGATCTCATCTTCCAAGAGCGAGCGAGCAGGTTGTTCGAGATCGGTACAAGATAAGACGGCGCCCTCAAGCAGTGGCGGATCCACATTTACAAGTCAATAGACCAGTGGTCGCACACGGTCTAGTGAAATACTGTGCCCACTGGCGACCACCAAAAAGAACTTAATAACTGCCTAATTAGGTTTATCATTCATGGCTTTTAATAAAAACAATATAGCAAAAACCTAGAAATAAAGTTGGAAGCAGTTGTAACGAGTCTACAAAACTGAGAAAGGAAGCAAATTAAAATTGTAGGATTTGTAATAGAAGAATGTGAGATGACAGCTAAAGTGTTAAATTCAGCGAACTGGGAAATTATTTTCCTCTTACAAGCATTCGCTTTGTATCACTTATATGTTATCTGCCGCATATTAACCAAGAGAAACGACCCGAAAGCTTGACTTCTTAGACATAGATAGTTAATGATGATGAAGGCAATTATGATAGGGTGACGCCAAATCTTTTGCACACGGCAGCATCTGAGCACCGCAACGCCAGCGTAATACACACAATTGAATAAACGTTCACTTGCCATTTAATTCGTGTATTCGCATAGTGAATATATAGACATGATTTTTGTTTATGAATTTTGTGATGGCAATGCATTGGCTGTTGTTAAGCAATACAGACGTTTTCCCAATCGAATGGTTCCAGCTAGCCATGTGTTTATCGGATGTTATATGAAACTGGCAACTTGACATGAATTTAGAATTCATGGAATTCATAAGAAGGGCAACCTCAGTAATTCGTCTTGAGTAATTATTTTATTTTCTTACTGAGTTTGTACTTAATTATGAAGTAAACTTATTGGAACAACACAAGATGTAGCATTTTCAATTATATATTAGCCTATATCACAATTTTCTAAAAAGCCGTGGCGAAAATGTGATCGTGCGCCGAGCCACTGTGTAACCTGCAACGTGCATAGCATCTATGACGGGAGGCGGATACCCGAAGGCGAAGTGAAGCAACTGTCTGACTTATTAACGGATTTTCATTTTCCTTACGTCAAGCACTTAAATATAATTTTATACGGTACAAGGTTAGCTCAGTTGGTAGAGCAGCTGGCTACGGAATGGAAAGTCCGGGGTTCGACCCCAGGTGGTGACAGGATTTTTTTCTCGTTGCCAAACTTTCTGAATGACCCCGAGGTTCACTCAGCCTCCTATAAAATTGAGTACCGGGTCTTTCCCGGGGGTAAAAGGCGGCCAGAGCTTGGTGCCGACCACACCACCTCATTCTAGTGCCGAGGTCAAGGAAAGCATGGGGCTCTTCATGGCATGTTACGGGGATACCTTTACCGTTTATCTTTTTACAAGTTTACAAACTAATGTTTAGTACGTGTAACGAAGAAAGAAATGAATAAGAAAACATAGGACACATTATCACAACCTAAAATTAACTGTCTTCAGAATGTGTCTGCGACAGAGTTTCAAAATCAGGAATTATGTCACTTGATGCCAGTCGTAGTTGATCACGAAGGTATTTGTCTGTCAGTCGTAATCTAAATTTGGTTTTTACTATTTTCATTGTTGAAAATAATTTTTCACAAACGTAAGGTGTAGCGAACATGGCTTCAACAGAGCAAGCAAAAGAACGAAGCTTCGGATATTTATTTTTTGGCAAAGATTTGAAAAGTTCAACATTTGTCAAGTCCTTACATCTAGCTTTCATTTAACATCACATTGTAAATCTATGAGTCTGAATTGAAGATCTAACCGCATTATTCGTACATCTGCTGAAAAAGGATCGACGTACAGAGATAATAATAATAATAATAATAATAATAATAATAATATTAATAATAATAATAATAATAATAATAATAATACTTAACCTTTTAATGTTTCATGAGTGACATGTATTATAATGCCGTTTTATGTTATACAACCATTTTCCTCGTAATACTTGTGAACAAATCATACATTTAATATTCTCATCATATTGGCAGCAAAAAAATGCATCCTCCCATCCTACTTGAAACTTTCGTTTCTGTAGAGGTACATGGTTTCGAGAGAGACATTGCGACGATACACTATCGCAGGTCAGAGACAAATAAGCAAATGGAACGGAGTTTGACTCCAGTGAGTGAGAGGGTGGGGGTTGGAGGAGGTAGGAAGCAAGAGAAATGCATAGCTATCATTGCGAGCCACAATGTGCTCGCGAATCAACATTTTTGCCACGGCTGTGCTAAAACGTAGAAATACGTCTCCGTATAATGCCTCCTTCCATTTAAAAGTTCGCTCATCAATAACTTCCCAACTGTTACATTTCGGACGTAGGCATATGAGGTTAAATAGATGTAGGTTAACCCAAACTACTTTGTCCTGAAGTATTTTACATTCCTCCTGAGACACTCTGTGTATATATATTTCGGGGAGGAGGGGATTCCTTTCTCCAGTTAGGAAAGAACACATGAATGCAGGACTTGGGGGAAAAAATAATCCAGAAGGGGAATATTCCCTTGCTTTCCCCCTTCCAATTCCAACAATGCTTCGCTTGTTACTGATAAAATAAATGAGTTGAAATAATCGTGTTTCTCATCTGCTGCAAGTGCAACGTTCTCTTCATGTACAGTACTACCTCCACCGCGAGAGGCGCTGCTGTTGCTAAAGAATTCCAATGCTCATACTGTTTATGTACTATGTAGGGTTGGTGGTGTTCGTCCTTGGAAGGTCACGCACGAGACAGGTGCTACACAATCTGATAAAACAAGCCTGCGTCATGCGGTCGTTATTAAACACATTGTAGATCGTCTCGGAGATACGGTAATATCTGCATAGATTGCCACTTACTGTCCGGCTGCTGAGCACTCTGATAAATTGGAGAAGACGTGATTATGCGATGCTTTATGATACTTAACGATTGTCATGTGCCGTGCATATTTTATGAGCTATGAAGATGAATTCGTTTAGGAGAAAGCCATGACGCCAGCTTGGTACACTGGGAGAGGACCTCTCTCGTGAGATTCGCAGGTTGAGAAGTCGATACCCTATTTAACATCGCGATAAATCTGTTAGATTCATTGACATTCTGCTTTCATAATCTGCTCCTCAATCTTTCTACCCTCATAGCTCTTTCGAAAATGTATTTAATTTTCACTCCTTTCTTCCCCAAATTAATTATTGGCTAAATCAAATACATATAACCAGGCGGCGCATTTTCGTTCCCAGACAAGTTAGGAAAGTTATCGGTTAGTATATCCTGGAGTTTTAGGGTTCAAACTGACTCTAAATCAGCGGTGACCAAAACTCGAGCTAGAGTGATTACATGCGACAGACAGCCTATGAAGTAAGGAGACGGAAGAAAGGTACTTGGCATGAAAAATACAACCAGTGTTGGTTCCTGTATTAACATCTTGATAAAAATCTCAGTAATGTCACTGCTGTCATCAAGAGCCAGTGAATAATATACGATTTTTCTTGCTTCTTTTTTTTAACCTTCCTCTTGAATATAATCAGAAATTTTCTAAATTCTTCTCTTGATACTTGGACGAGAAATTAAAAACTTCTTACAGACAAGTTATTTAAGCTATTTTAATAATTATTCTTTTGAGACGTTCTGTTGTATTAAAATTTAGAGCACGAGATATTAGGTACTGACGTCCTTACATTTATTTATCGCATTTTTCTTTTCCTGGCTATGATTTAAGACACGACAGTTCCTGGCGTTTAACAGTTCCTTGGTACATAATATTGAATCAGTTTTTCTACAATATTATTATTAAATGAATAACTAATAAATAGTTACCCTCATCTAAAGATTAAGAAATTTAAAACTGAGATAAAACCTATTAATTTTATCCTTCTAGGGAGAAGTCTAAAAATATCAATATTCATAATAATAATAATAATAATAATAATAATAATAATAATAATAATAATAATAATAATAGTAGTAGTAGTAGTAGTAGTAGTAGTAGTAGTAGTAATAGGCTAATAATAATACATTATTCAGCGTGGCAATTAATGTTTCTATATACCCCTAATTGAACCGTTGAGCTAAGTAAACATAATATTAGAGGGTTTACATTTTGTCCGACAGAACAACAAAAAAGTTCTCCTTCTCATTCTTTACGAAACCACTTCTTACTGCTCGTAGAGACAGTTTGTAGAGCGACATGATACCGCCACTGTTTGCCTTCAGTACGTGAATGAAACACACAGCAATGTACAGGAAACTCCTCGTACCCGTTTGAATGTCTGTGATTACACGATGTAATCACGACACCCGCTTTGGTGACCGCTGGTATAAAGTGACATAATATGCACAAAAGAACTGAAACCTCTATCGAAAAGAAGATCTACCATTTTCAAAAATGTGTTTAAATATCCATAATATGATCATTTTTCAATTTAAATTCACTCTCTATATTGTACGCTAATGTACTGTAGACAGTATAATATAGACCTACACTGCATAATGAATACGTCCGCATGGATAGCTCAGTTCGTGAGTAAAAACCTTATTGTTAATACTGTACTGTATTTTAAATAAAGAAAACCCCAATAAAAATTATCAAACTGAAAAATGTGATATTTCCTAATTTACGTAAATGGATGAACTACTTTTCTTCCCTCCTATACCTAGTAAAGTGATCTGTTTGTATTTTACGCCAATATCACCAACTCCGGTCGTAGAAGAGTTAAGACTGGTTCACAATAAACCGGGAACAGAAACGACAACGAGGACGAGAACGAAAATATTGTTAAAATAAATGTATTTAAATGTGAGCATTCAGAATTAACTATTGTGAATACTCACATTTAAGTACATTTATTTTAACATTATTTCCGTTCTCGTTCTCATTGTCATTTCCGTTCCCTGTTTATTGTGAACGAGCTTTTAGCAGACAGTGTTTCCGGTTCTGAACTGTTAATCCAAAGATATAGCCAGATTAATATATATTTTTTTTCCATGACTATAATATGATATTTATTATACTGTAGTTCACAGACAAAAAATATACATACATATAATCATTGAAACCTTACATTACATACTTTATAATTTACGTATAGATATTGAATTTTTAATATCGTTTCTAAACTTAACTATTCAATATTATAAGATGTTTTATCTTGCACTTGCGACTAGTTTTGTGCAAGAATCAACTCATTTTATTATATTAATACAATTAGTCTTTGTTCACTTGACTAAGTTGTACTTCACGTTTCAGTCTGCCATGTGCAGCTATCGTATATAAATCTTCCATTATTCTAGTATATTTAAAGCTTTTTAATATATATGTTTTATTTTATTTATTCATAGTACTATTCAAAAAACTAAACCTTTTTTCTTATCCATATTTTTCTCATTTAATTCTAGCTATTTCATTTATTCTTTGCATTCTATTTTTTTACCAAAAAAAGATATAGACCTATTTGTCTTTGTAACTTTATGTTATTATTATTACTATTATTATTATTATTATTATTATTATTATTATTATTATTCGTAAGTTTTCTTATAGCTATATCTTTATTCATCTGTAAGAACTTTTTATTTATAAATTTCATCCGTATTTCTTTTGTATATCGACATTCAAAAACAATATGAATGTCATCTTCTCTCTGTCCATATAATGGGCAAATACCTTGAGATATATTACCTCTATTATTTCTTAATCTCAAAATCCCCAGTCTGAATCAGGCTAGTCCAAATTTTTCTTTCATTTTCATATTATCTATATAATGTACTCCGACTCCCATATATTTTTATATTCATTAAAAATATTAGGGAGCGCATTTCATTGATACTACTAAAATAATTTTGTCTAGTAATATTTTCGCATCTTGATTTAATTAAATTTAGGCTTGCTTTGCTATTTCTAGTAAGAGACAGATTCAGTATTAGCCTAGTAGCACAAGACAGGATATCCAGTCTCTAGTTGTCTGGAAGATAGAACTTCGAAGGTATTTGGTGAAAGTTCAGGTTTGACTTACTTGTTTCGTACTTTAAAAACAAAAGCATAACAAATCTATTATTACATATGAACAGCTTATAATTTAGATGCCAAATCTGTGAGCGGTTTGAGATAACGCAAGGGAAGGTTGTTAAGACTGAGACAAGAGCAAATCTGCAGCAACACCTGGTTACGAAATGATTCGCAGCCTTGAACTCACGTGCACGTGGTGGGGAAGAAACGATTTAGCTACTGAAATGCCTACTTGTTGTTATGCCAAATACATACCTTTCGTTCACAGATGTTCAAACATTTTGAAATCGGTCCCGAGTGATTAAATTTTGTGTGTGTTTCAACCAGACTCAGAGCAACAGGACCACCCAAGAGTCGACTCGTTAATTGTCTTAATTTGTTGCCAGATATGGTGCAAAATAGTTCCTGTCGATTACTATTCTTCAAGGCAATTAGAATGATACGGCAACTACTTTTTTATGACGAATATACAAATTGCGCGCATTAAATGTCATTGTACTAGTTTTAATAAAATGAATCGAAATTCCCCGTCGAAATTCTTAGAATTATTTTATCGCTGTTGGCTTACGAAATACAAGTTGTTTCAATTAAATGGGCGTTTCTAATGAAACAAAATATATGGGCCTAGACCTAACTGTTTTAATAAAAATTACAAACACAAGAAATGCAACTTTACACATCACCATTTGTGAAAAAATCCCAACAATCACTGCCGCCCTCACATAAGCCCACCATCGGCCCCTATCCTGAGAAAGATTAATCAAGTCCCTACCATCAGATTTCTCCTCCCTCAAATGCATTTTAATATTATCCTCCCATCTATGTCTCGGTCTCCCCAAAAGGTATTTTTCCCTCCGTCCTCCCAATTAACACTCTATATTCATAGAGGCCTGACGGCCTTATCTCTACCAGGTTAAATGAATAAATACTAAATACTACTAAAATATTCATATTCATTCATTCATTCATTCATTCATTCATTCATTCATTCATTCATTCATATTCATTATTGTCATCACACGGCTTTCAGGTAGTGGTTTCCCTCACATTTCTGCATACGGTCCACCACTACCTTGCTTACATTCAAATATATATCCTTTATATTTCTCCTATCATCTATGTCTCCCCAAATCTTCCAATTACACTGATAAACAAGTGGTAGATATCTGACGTGATGTTTACTGTTTGTAATGCAGTTTTTCATGCTGATTTCAAATCTGAAAACCGTTTTGCTCTATCACGTCAGGTTTTGAAATTATCGACGAATATTTATTTTTACTTGGAACACTGTCGAATTTTTTTGTCATTTTTCGTTATTTTTAATGTAATGCTGAAAATTTTCGTCGTTTGTGTTCTGTTGCATTAATATACTTTCATTTGTTTCTTTTTTACTTATTTTCATTGGCAATGACAGTGGACGGTGAATATTACGTCATCCAGAGGTTGTAGAAATTCACCAGAAGTTTTTTTTCTACGTGTGCGGCTATGTAATAAAGAAATCCCATCGGAAGACTTTTACGCCATTTGCGAAGAAAGCACATGAACTATACTTTGATTCGAAGGTGGATAGTAGTAAGTCGTAGGCACCACAGTTCATCTGTTCGACCTGTGCATGCAACTTGCGCGGTTGGTTAAATAAGGAAAAGAAGAACAACCATCTGGTATTTGGAGTTCCTATGATATGGCGTGAATGAAGCAACCAGATCATAGACTGTTATTTCTGTTTGGCAAACGTCACTTCCCCTCCAAAACTCGTGCAACTGTAAAGTGACCTGACGTTTCTTCAGTTTCTAAACCAATTCCACATGATCCCATCACTTGTCCAATACCAACAGCATCTGCAGAATACACAGTTACTGAAGAAACGCAAGAAGAATGTCCTCTTTCATCTCCTGCTAACGCTCAGACTCTGATTACTACCAACCTGGAGAAGATATTCATTTGATGAATAATGTTAAACTCATACGGGATCATGCGATCTCATACGGAACCTGGCATTAACGAAATGTCAAGTTGAACTGCTCTGTACGTCTTAAAGAATTTAATTTCCTTGCACAACGAATTCACAGTTTCGGCACAGACACAAACAACTTGTGAAGTTCTTTGCAATGAGTGACACTATTTGCTACTCCACGGACGTTCAAGGTCTTATGTCAAGTCTCCGGGTGGAACACAGCATTGAAACATGGCGACTGTTCATAGACTCATAAGACAGGTGTGAAGGCAGTATTATTACACAACGGAAACAGAATATTCTACGCACCTGAAAGGGACGTACGAAACCTTATCTCTATTTCTTAAAAAAAATACGCTATCGCAAGTACAATTGGCGTATATGTGGTGATTTAAAAGTTATCACAATTCTCATGGAAATGCAGACAGGGTACACCAAGTACTGCTACTTCATCTGCGAGTGGAACAGCAGAGACAGAAAGAACCACTATATAAAGAAAAATTGGCCAGTCACAAATAAGGAAGATCATTGCTGACAGCCACTTCCAAGACTTACTGGGTGATACTCAAAGAGATGCACGGGTGGCATTGAAGTCAGTCTTAGCCAATTTCCTTGCAAATAATAAATCGACTGACTATGTGAATGTTGTTCTGAAGTCCATCAGTGTGTACAGACAGCTAGGTTGCAACACGTCCCTCAAAATACATATCCTCGACTCACATCTTGATTTCTTCCCCGAGAACCTAGGTTCAGTCAGCGACGAACATGGTGAACGTTTTCATTAAGACATCTCGGTGATGGAGTCACGCTATCAGGGTCGATGGGAGTGCAGCGATGTTGGCTGACTACTGCTGGACACTTGAGCGCGACATGACAAATGCTCAGCACAAATGAAATTCTACAGCCAAGTAATTCAAACAAAAAACAAAAAAACACACCTTAAATTAAGAAAGTATATTCTATGTATGTACATATGTATTTTACATGTGTATTATGCCTTCAACTATGTTACTACTATTTAGGCATTATTATTGACCAACATTTAAAATGGGACAAGCATATCTCCTTTCTGTGTAACAGATTGCGTAAAACAATCCACAAATTGTCCATTCTACGCTCTTATTTACCTGTTTATGTTCTGCGTACTGTGTACTTAGCTCTGTTTCAATCAATAATTCAGTATGGTATTTTAGGTTGGGGAGGAATGGCAAAATCGACTCTCCGTCCTTTAAATCTGCTCCAAAAAAGAATTATCAAAATTTGTCTATATAAACCTTTTGATTACCCAACAAAATTAATTTTTCAGGAATTTGGCGTATCAAATCTAGAACAAATTTATAAACAAAAATTGCTGATTTACTTCCATAAAAACCACAATAAATTTAAATTTGATCCTCATGAATACCAGACGAGACAAAACTACAGTTTCTTTCTAAATACTCCCAAATGCCACACAACTGCTGGATTAAAACACAGCAGAAATTTTGGACCCAAAATATATAATACATTAATTAGAGCTTACCCTGAGCTAAGTACACTTAACACACATAGATTTAAGAAACAAATCAGATTAATTATTTAATTGTTTAAGCTAATTGAGTTAAAAATTGTTACTCTAATATTCATGTACTTCTTTATTTTCTATTTGTATATAGACCCTGTTATTACATGCTGTATGTATTTTACCATTTATTAATGTGATTGTGCTCAATGAACTCTCGTAATTTTGTGATATATTTTGTATAACTGATCTGAACTGCGCCCGAGCACGAGCTTCTGCTCTTTCGGGCTGCAATGCCTAATGTAGCTCAAGTGTATAGTATTAATAAATATTATATTATTATTATTATTATTATTATTATTATTATTATTATGTGCCTTGTGGCCCATTTGCACCATTTTCTTAGTTAAAGCCATGTTCATTATTACTCCATGTAGCAATAAATGTTCTTCTGAAATTCCTGTCTGTGAGTTGTTAAACGTAATGGCTGATGTCGTATATCTCAAGAACGGTGGGTAATAGAGACAAATGGTTTGCATATTCGGAATCAGCATGTTTCATTTGTCTTAGAACGCTTGTTGGATACCAAGATATCCACCGAAAGTGTTTTTTTTTTTTTTTTTTTTTTTTTTTTTTTTTTTTTTTTTTTTTTTTTTTTTTTTTTTTTTTCCCCAGTGTTATCTAAAGTTTAACCCCACTTCTGTCTATTTCTTCCTCCATCCTTTCCGATGTACAGTTATTTTCAACTCTTTACCTTCTTTATCTCCCCTCAATCTCATTCCCGAATGCTATGCAATACTGTCTACCTTACTCTTATATAGAAACATTTGCATCTACTCCTCCATCTCTTCTACTATCATTGTCATCTTTCATTACTGTTATCCTTACTTTTATGTTTATCGTTAAAACCTTTTTATCTCTGACTAGTATTCACTAATATTTCTACTATCTCATCTACTTTATCGTATTACATTATTTGTCTCAATTATTGTGCCAATGTTCTAATGTTTGTGATACTTCCTTGCTATTACTTGTTGTCCACGCCTGTGGAGTAACGGTTAGCACGTCTAGCCGCGAAACCAGGTGGCCCGGTTTCGATTCCCGGTCGGGTTAAGTTACCTAGTTGAGGTTTTTTTCCGGGGTTTTCCCTCAACCCAATATGAGCAAATGCTGGGTAATTTACGGTGTTGGACCCCGGACTCATTTCACCGGCATTATCACCTTCATCTCATTCAGACGCTAAATAACCGAAGCTGTTGATAAAGCGTCGTAAAATAACATACTAAAATAAAAAAAAACTATTACTTGTTCGATTCACTTATCACTTTTTCATTTTATTGGATTACTTTTACGGTTCACTCTCACTACTTGCACTCACTTTCTACCTCCTCACTTCCCATTTCTTCCTCTCAATTACATCAAACCCTACCTATTATTTACATACTATCTCCAACTCTTATTAGTCTCACTACCATATTGCTTTTCTTCTCTCTAATTTACTCTATTCATTTTCTCATTAACACTTCATTACTTCTTCCTCTATATTATTCACAGAATTAACACTCTATATGCATTCCTAGATTCACTCATACATGCTATGTATGATCCATATATCTTAATGTCTTCTATCATCTGATAGCCAATATTCTTCTGTCTCGAACTCTTCTCTCATTCACCATTCCTTCCAGTGTATTCTTCAGCAGGCAGTATTTTCTTAGCCAGTTATCTAATCAATTCCTTTTCCTCTTTCTGATCAGATTCGGCATTATTCTTTCTCTGCCCACTCTCTGTAGTGCACCGATTCATTTCTTATTCTGTCGGTCCATTTCACAACTCCGTCCTTCTCCATGTCCACATTTCAAATGCTCCTAGTCGTTTACTCCACACAAAGTACTAGTCCCTTCTTTAGTTTTTTTTTTTTTTCACAGGTCCGCAGAAGATGCTCTTTTTTATTGAAAGCTTCCTTTGCCATAGCTATCCTCCTTTTGACTTCCTGACAACAGTTCGTGATACTGCTTATAGTACACCAGCGGTGGCGAAAATATAATCGTGCGCGGAGCCACTGTGTAACCTGCAACGTGCATAGCACCTATGGAGGGAGGCGGACACCCGAAGGGGAAGTGAAGCAACTGTCTGACTTATTAACTGATTTTCATTTTCCTTACGCCAAGCACTTAAATATAATTTTATACAGTACAACGCTACAAACTAATGTTTAGTACCTGTAACGAAGAAAGAAATGAACAATAAATGAACAATATCACAACTAAAATTAACTGTCTTCAGAATGTCTCTGCGACAAAGTTTCAAAATCAGGAATTATGTCACTTACTGCCAGTCGTAGTTGATCACGGAGGTTTTTGTCTGTCAGTCGTGACCTATATTTGGTTTTTACTATTTTAATTTTTGAAAATAATTTTTCACAAATGTAAGTTGTAGCGAACATGGCTTCAACAGAGCAAGCGAAAGAACGAAGCTTCGGATATTTATTTTTTGGCAAAGATTTGAAAGTTCAACATTTGCCAAGTCCTTACATCTAGCTTTCATTTGACATCACGTAGTAAATCACTGAGTTCAAATTGAAGAGCTAGCCACATTATTCGTACATCTGCTGAAAAATGATCGACGTACAGAGATGATGATGATGATGATGATGATGACGATGACGACGACAACAACAATAACACTTAACCTTTTAATGTTTCATCAGTAACATGTAGTATAATGCTGTTGTATGTTATACAACTGTTTTCCTCGTAATGCTTGTGAACAAATCATACATTTAATATTCTCATCATATTGACAGCAAAAAAAATGCGTCTTCCCATCCTACTTGGAACTTTCGTACATGGTTTCGAGAGAGACTTATGCCACTCGCAGGTCAGAGACAAATACAAATGGAAAGCAGTTTGACTCCAGTGAGTGAGAGGGCGGGGGTTGACGGAGGTTAGAAGCAAGCGAAATGCACAGCTATCACTGCGAGCCACAATGTCTCGCGAGTCACGTTCTCGCCACGGCTGAGTACACCTCATGTATTTGAAGCTGTCCACTTACTGTCTCATTTAGAATTAGGACGTTTACTTTCCTTATTTTTCTTCTGATAACCATGGCCTTCGTCTTCATCCTATATTGTTCACAGCTGTTATTTTAGCTCCAATAACATATCCCTTGGGAAGACCAAGGACGATGTATATGGATAATATTGAGATGATGACAAAGAAAAGAGGGAAAGGAATTGGTGAACTGAGAAGAATGGCGAGGGATAGAGAGGAATGGAGGAGATGGTTCGAGACAGACCCGACGCGCCGTGAGGCAAAAGGGAAAGATGATGGAGAAAAAGAAGAAGAACATATCCCTTAATATCATTTCTTCTTCTGCTAATGTACACTGCTGTGGAGTAACGGTTAGCACGCCAGACCGTGTAACCAGCAGCCCAGGTTCAAATCCTGGTTGGGACAAGTTACCTGGTTGTGGTTTCTTACGGGGTTTTTCCTCAACCCTATACGAGCAAATGCTGCGTAACTTTCGGCGCTGCACCCCGGAATCATTTCACTGGCATTATCAGCTTTATATAATTTAGACGCTCGACAACCATAGCAGTTTATACATCGTCATGAAATAAACCACTTGTGCTAACAACACCATATCATCAGAAAATATTATACATTTTATTCTTCCTCCTACTGTCACCCCTCCTATGTTCTGAAAACAGTTCTTCATTAAATCCTCCAAGTAGAAGTTGAACAGGCCAGTGTTGCCATACCTACTGATTTAGCAGGAGATTTCCTGTTTTTCCATTTTCGGATTTTCAATACACTCGCAAGTACACACACACACACACACACACACACACACACACACACACACACACACACACACACACACACTCTCTCTCTCTCTCTCTCTCAATATACAGAGTGGAAGGTAACCACTGCACCAAAATGAAACTGGTAATAGATCATGAGGAGAGATTTGAAAAATCAATACCGTACATTACTATTCAGATTATTTATACTTATGTACTTGTATAGCAATCAACTATTTCTCACAGGCCGTTGCCGCAATAGAGCGCTGTAAACATTGGGCAAAGACTATATTTTTTCCTGCTTAAAGATGCTTCATCGAAGGAATATTATATTAGAAGTTTGATATATATATATATATATATATATATATATATATATATATGTGTGTGTGTGTGTGTGTGTGTCTGTGTGTGCGTGCGTGTGTAACAAAAGAATCATCTCATAAATTTTGGTGCATCGGTCCCCTTCCACCCGTAAGCGGAAAAATAGGTTTGGAAATGTATGCAGAAACACAAAGCATTTGGAAAGATCAGACACTTTAGGACAAAAAAACAATCAGGTTTTACGAGTGATTTTACAAAAATAAATATTATGGCGAGAGAAAGGAATAAATACTCAGGCGAGAGAAGCAGAAGTGAGACCAATCTGTTTTTTTTGTAGCAGAACATAATCTGTTGATCAACATTATGGAGCACTTACCAGCACTAATTAAATCTATTTGTCCAGATTCAGAAATTGCGACAAAGGTAACTTGTGGGCATACAAAAACTACAACTATTGTCCAAAATATAACGGGAGTGGAGGACAAAGAAAGATAATGCAAATTGCCGATGAATCCACAGACAAAAGTTCTACCAAACATACGAGTATTTTGTGTATTGTTGCACGTGTTGACGGACTTAGTTACATAAATTGACTAGAGATGGATATAGTTATATTAGCAAAATTGTTCATTTCAGTGGTGAAAATGTATTGTGTAGTAATACAACAGTATCATCTTTTTATAGTATACATTGTTTTGTAATTAATATAATATAATGAGGAAATTAATTGTTAATTAATCTACTGTTATCTGCTGCTTTTTTCGATGATTTTTTCCCTGATTTTGGTGAGTAGCTCGCGTCATCACTGGCAACAGGGTAGATGATAAAAGGCATCCTTGTTGTACTCCTCTTCCTATTTCACTTCCCTCTGGCATATCTTCTCCTTCCTGACTTTGATTCGTTGTTTCATATAAAGATTACTGAACAACCTCCTCTCTTTCCAATCCACACCAATTTTCTTAGAGATCTCCATACTGTAAGCTTCTTCCAATCCACTCTATTTAAATTAATTCATTTTTCAAACTACTCCATGTATATAATGTTGTAACTTAAGTAATTGAAACACTATAGGGTAAATTTGCCTATTTCCGTGATACACCTAATCCCGTGATACATTTTTAAAATTGAATGTCAGTCAAAGCTTTGCCGTTCGACCATAGCGCCAGACATCTTTCTCGAAAAATTATATCTTTCGGATATTTTTAGACATCGGTGAACTTACTAGCAAGATACCCAACCCCGTGACATTCAGTGAAAAAACCGTATCACGGAATTAGGCAACTTTACTCTACTTGTTCTATTAGGGTTTATGACAATCAACTCTTAAATTTACTTAAAATACTTCAAATCATATAGTTGAGAGTAACAAATTATGAAGTTATTATTGCATAAATTAGATCAGCAAATATTGAGAGCTGGCTGGTAACTCGTGTGTCATGTTCTTAATTAGTCACGCATTTTCAGTTTTATTCGCAGTTTTTATTTTCTGCTAAGAGAACCCCAGTAAAATAACATTTTGTTCGTACAGCTGCACGCAATTTAAAAACTCTGGCTAGCATATGATGAGCACACATTCACTCCGAGCCGCTATAAATCTGAATAGCGACGCTGAAATGAACCCTACTCCGCGATAATGGCTCGCAGACTCTTGACAGAGTTATGGAACTGGAATTACTACGTGCTACAGTTAATCACAAAGTGGATAAGAAAGTAGATTTATTTACCAACGGCATGCCACCTCTGACGGACGGCTACTGCAGTCCCTCCCACAACTGGAGGGCTGAAATCCAGTGCTGGAAAACCGTAATTCAAGCACGAAGCTCCAGCGAAAAATTCAGAGTAATATTTTTTCGGTGCAGATGAGTGCTGAATACAAATACGGTTCAAGTGTAGCCTGTAACTTAAAGCAACTCATTTTCAAGTAATAAAATTTATAGAGGATTTTGCAAGAATGAATTAAACAAGCCATCGAGTTTTATTCTGTAAGGGTTTTGAACTACGAGTATAACCAATAATTTATTATAGTATTTGCCAATTTTCTTCTCCTCCTCTTCATATTTCTTATCTTATTCGCCTTCCATAGAAAGCAGTGGAAACCATTTGTGATTCCAATTTTTAAGCCGTTTTCCGAACTTCTCAGATTTATCCCTTCGTTTCGTCATTTTAATATTTTTCTGTTTTGGTTAGGACCAGAGAGAATAGTACGTCTAACATAAAATCCGTGTAGTAGTCCATGGAATAAGTTATTTACGTTTCTTACAAAACAATTAGCTGAAAAGTTTGTGTCCATATACAGGGTGATTCAAAACATCTGCGGCAAACTCTGAGGGGTGATAGAGCTAACAATAAGGAACCCTTTTTGTTAAACAATCTATGTCTTTTGACGTGTCGTTTCGAAGTTATCGTTGAAAATGTTTTTGCGCAGACGTACGTCAATGTATGCGAATGTGTGCACCCCTGTTTGTTTGTTGAGATTTTTGTAAGAGACGTGAAGGGTTGTTGTTGTTTGTTTACGTTTAATGTTCAATACCTTTTCCTTTTAGTTCAGTGTAATCATCAATTGAGAATGGATGTCTACGCGGTCTTCCACCAATACGCTGGTGACGAAGAGACCCATGGTCTCGAAGGCGCTGATAAAGTCGAGTATTGTGTGGTGAGGGTGATTTCTGTTTTGAAACTGTTGTTGGTATACGTGGTGAGCTGTTCTTTTGTTTCCGCGAGCCTCCCCATAACACATTACCATGTCGGCTAACTCGGGAAAAGTGTAGACATCCATTCTCAATTGATGATTAGACTGATTTTTTTTATTGGGTTATTTTACGACGCTGTATCAACATCTAGGTGATTAGACTGAACTGGGAGGAAAAAGTACTGAACATTAAACGTAAACAAACAACAACAAGCCTTCTCGTCTCTTAAAAACATCTCAACAAACAAACAGGGGTACACACATTCGCATACATTGACATACGCTCGCGCAAAAACATTTTCAACGGTAGCTTCGAAACGACGCGTCAAAAGACATAGGCTGTTTAACAAAAAGGGTTCCTTATGTTAGAATTTGTTTGTCGCAGAGGTTTTTAATCACCCTGTAGATTACGTAACGGCCTTATATCGATATTTTCCGTCGAAATCAGCATGCAGACGGATGTAATAAAATTAATGTTTTTTTTTTCAAAGCGGATATTAGCCTATTTCTAATATATTTCAAGAATCAGACTTTCAGGAACTGCCCTCACAAAGATCGCAAGGACAAAACGTGGTCAACATCTCTGGCAAAGTTTGGCGACAGAAATGTCTTTTTGAAATGCGAGTCAAATGAAGATGAAAATAAAATATTCATAAGCATCGCTTCATATTTCAAATTACTTCTAAGTGAAAGGAAAATTAGTTTTAAAGTAAGATAATTAAAGCAATTCTCTATAAAATATTATTTCGATGGCTTCTATATCAAATAAGGATATTAGCCTTTCCTACACTTCATCACTAGGCACTTCACGGCCCTCCACAGAGAATGAGCCAACTGCAATTGAAATGAAGCCAACACGGTTGTTGCAAATGCAGGTATGGTCGCCATGGTAATTTAGTATCATACCGGTAAGTTTTGTATTATAGGTACTATATAGGCTATACAAGGTGTTAAAAAAGTATCCAATATTTTAGGAGGTGATAGTATGCATCAAAACAAGGAAATAATGTCTACTAAACATGGATTCTACAACACATACTTTCTGAGATGTGAACACTTGTTCATAAGAGGTGCTCAATGTGACGTCCATTCATGGCAATGCATTTCTTTGTCTTACAATACAGCAGACTACCAGATAATCATACCGTAGTTGTCACCCCTGGCATGGAATAATGATACGTCGCAAGGAATACTGAAAACAAAAGTCTGGTTGCAGATATGAGCAGGATTAAGCAGAGATGGCGTTGTGAAATTTCGTAGCAAGTGTAGGTAGATGAAAATCCCCATGCAGTTGAAGAAACAAGGCATCAGCACCGATTCTCAATCAACTTATAGGCAGGCGTTCTTGGTGATAGATTAATAGGGCCATACGTGCTACCACAGAGATTAATTGGGGATCTATCTAAGAACTTTCTTATTAATGTATTGAAAGAAATTTCAAAGAGTGCGTGAATTACTCCGAGGGACAGAACAATGCATTTCCAAGAATGGATGTAACATTGAGCACCTCCTATGAACAAGTGTTCAGATCTCAGAAAGTATGTGTTGTGGGACCCATGTTTATTAGACATTATTTTCTTGTTTTAATGCATACTAGCACCTCCTAAAATATTGGATACTTTTTAACACCCTGTATATATTCTTTTTGCACCCATCAATACTTGTAATGTCAAGCGATGTTGTCACGTTTTTGTTGTAAAAATATTCCTACACAAAATTATATTTTTTACCGACGTAAATATATTGATTTATACCACCACCATCCACATTGAATATATTTTACGCTACAAGATGACTCTTAATTAAAATTGAAATTAAAATTACTAACCTGTCTTGTCATCAATTAACTCGAGATATGACAATATTGTTTTATATTCCACGTGGAGTTGACATGAGGACGTCATTTGAAAATGCAAACGCGCCATTGGTAGATATATGTTACCACTTTTTGTATTTGAAGCGATGTCTGAGACAGCGGCTGGGTATTAATTGAACGAGGGAACTTTACTACTTATTCCTAGATGTAGGCCTATAATGTGGCTTGAGTTTCTGCCACCTTATTAAGAAGCAGATTATTGTTATTAATATCTGACATTATTCACCAACTCTGAATCACTGTATTAGAGATTGTTAACCGACCGCATTCTGAGACTTCATTTATACATGATTTTTATTTTATTTGGTTACTTCACGACGCTGTATCAACTACGAGGTTATTTAGCGTCGATGGGATTGATGATAGCGAGATGATATTTGGCGAGATGAGACCGAGGATTCGCCATAGATTACCTGACATTTGTCTTATGGTTGGAGAAAACCTCGGAAAAAATAATCCAACCAGGTAATCAGCCCAAGCGGGAATCGAACCCGCGCTTTAGCCGACTGAGCTACGCCGGTGGCTCTTTATACAGGGACATCACTTTATTTTTACCAACATTTTTAACATTAACCTGGCTATACTCGGAAACACTGTTACCCCCCTTCCATTACAGGAGTTTGGGATTGCTAGTGCAATATGTAAACAAATCATTTTACTAGCTATAGGAGGAGAGAAAAGTAGTGTATCCATTTATGTTACAGGGAAATACAGTATTACGATTTTCAATTTGATCATTACTTTTACAGTATTTTATCAAAAAACAGTAGAATAGTAACAATTTTTTTTTCACAAACTCAACACTTCAGGCGGTTATATTCATTATGTAATGTCTACTTTATTCAGCATATTACTAACCTAATTTATTCCCGAGAATTTTGTGAGCACTTCCGTAAGAAACCCCAGTTTCTACAGCTAACTTCTTGACCGACTTAGGACCTCGCTGCATCCTTTCTGTAACATCTTCCACAGCATCTTCTGTCACCTTTGTTGGCCATCTTACACTTTTCTTCCTTTCTGTACATTCTGTTGCTCTAAATTTATCTACCAGATTAATGACATTTCTACGAAAATATTCCGTAATGATATAATCAGGAAATTGTGAAAAAAAACTGTTGTTCACATTCGGTTATATTGTAATTCCAGTTTCCATCATTGTTCTTCATATCTTCAAACAGTAAAACAAAACTCGCACCGCACCATATTATAGGGTACCGTACTTTCGGTAACTCTAATCTTCACTTGTGCTCAGTCCACACAGATAAATTAAGTTATGCTACACATCATACCTATGTGAAAATAAACTTCAATAATATAAGCTCTTTCTTCTATAGAAAATGCAACATATTTCTGAAACACACTGTACTCTGTACTGTTTATTTCACTGCTAGTAAAAGCGGCCGTAAGTTTGTGTGACTGACGTTAGCAAGGACATTAGTGAAAGGGGTGGGAGTCAAGTACACTTAAAAACACAGGTACAATAAAAATTGAAGTAAAAATAAAATGATGTCCCTGTACATGTTCTATCTTACAAATGGAACAATACAAAAATGAAATATTAATAAAATATTTTACCTCAAAATAATCAGTATCAGTTCTGATTGAATCTCGATAATTCAGTTTGACTTTTGGTGGTCTTTCTCTCGTCTTTTCGGCATTCTGACTTATTTAGAAAATTTGATTTCGTCCTTTACAAATTTTGTAAACAACATGTGGTGTTCCCCTACATTTCTTACACAATTTTATTAATACTGTACAGGCATGCATACATACATACATAGGCCTCCATGCATACATAAATAAATACATTCGTTTATTTACATGTACAGTGTTATCAAAAACTTTTCCCTTACATTTTTATTGTACCTTGTTTTTGTGACTATACCATGCAGGCTTTGCTTAATGGAAAGTTTTAGTTGTCATGGTGATATTTTACACTGCACAGGTACAATCACGACATAGTTAAAAATGCAAGGAAAGAGTTTTTGATGTATATGCGTTCACGTACATACGTATCTAGCGTACGTGAGTGACGGACTATAAAAGCGCAAAGCGCAGATAATACTGAAGTTAATCCATAAACAGATGGAGTAACAAAAAATAATTTCATTAATTATTATATAGGCATACATAACCAGAGAACGGAGAGATTTTGGGTGTCCGATCAGATGATGAATCTGGAAGAAGAGAATAAGGTTTAACTTTTTCCATTTCTGTAATGAAAAACAAAATCGAAGATTGGACGGAAAACGATAGTACCATGCTATAACTTATCTACAACCACGTAAATTCCACTTTGATCCAGTGGGATACGAGCAATTACTTTTAAGGAGACAATTTATATAATTATATGCACAAACACTTTTAGAATCTTTTATTTAGCCTTCAAAACAATAAGTCTGGGAAAAATGTTTCCTAGGCCTATTGTCATGTTAAGGATTAAGTTAAATACTGCATTAAGTTTCAAAATATATGAGTTAAATTTAGCGTTCTTGTTTTTGTCTAACAACCTCGTGGTTTGTAATAATTGCTACTATAGGGATTACTACAAAGTGTCCGCACATGATACCAAGAGGCGTACAGGAACGTTGTCTCGGGCAAAGCGCCTGTCGTACGTGCCAAAGTTCAAGGGAATTTGTCGGGCGTTGCACGAGTGCAGTTCACCGCATTCTGTTGTGAGTTACCGAAGAGGTTACTCATTCGTGAGTAGTGTAATGCAAACTGTTGTTGTGTTCTTTTGTAATTCTTTGAGAACACTGAAGGGATTACTCATTCCTGCATGTGTAGTGCAAACTATTGTGCTTTCTCTAATTTTTTAGTAGGTTATTTTACGACGCTTTATCAACAGCTTAGGTTATTTAGCGTCTGAGTGAGATGAAGGTGATAGTGCAGGTGAAATGAGTCCGGGGTCCAACACCGAAAGTTACCCAGCATTTGCTCATATTGGGTTGAGGGAAAACCCCGGAAAAATCTTCAACCAGATAACTTGCCCCGACCGGGAATCGAACCCGGGCCACCTGGTTTCACGGCCAGACTTGCTAACCTTTACTCCACAGGTGTGGACCTTTCTCTAATTATTAGGGAATGGTATATAGTATACTGTAAAAGCTTTTTGTTTTAAGTTATGCAAAAAGTGGCAGAAATATCCGATAATTCATTTCGAGCATTTCACAAGGTGATATTGATGAATGAATAAGTGAATGAATGAAAATGGAAGGAGAAACAATTAAAAGGTACGCGAAAACCCATCTTTGCAAGGGAATTGGGGCTGAGAGGAAGTGTTTATGTGAGCTCCAAGCCTATTGGTCACTTATGCCATTCTGATTTTCGTCGTTTCATATGAAGGAACTTTAGACAATTTTGAAGGGGAAAGCTGAAAATGGATTAACCTAATACATACAGCCTTTAATGTTCGCATTTCGTAAAACTCCGTCTTATCTTTTACTAGGCCTAATAATTAACAGAAACTTGCACACAGAGTTTAAGGTGATTAGTCAGTCAGTCAGTCTATTGATTATAGAATAGTTTCTTATATATGCAGTATCTTATATATACAATCTGTATATAATAAAGATTATGCAGCTGCAACTGGAATTATCTCGAAAACTATGTGCCGGAAACTGGTCCCTTTCCATACTCATGCACACACATAGACTACTGCAGTTCTATAAAATTGGTTATATGTGCATTGTTTTTGGAAATGACTGTCAATCCGAGTCCATTAGGATAATCGGGAATGTATATTTATTCTTATGTCTCACCCATTCCAGGTGCAGTTTGCTTGCGACGAAGATAACAACCAACTTTGCAGCTATGAGTAGGCTAACTCGCTCTGGAGTTCTGATTAACAAAATCCATCTGCCAAAATCGATGGCGTCCACTATAAGTCATACTAGAGTACCGAAAGCGACATGCGAATTCCAAGGCTTTGATTTCAGAAGACTTTAGTTTAGAAAATGCTGAAATTTATGTGGTGGGTGAGATGTAGATTCGTGATCCATTTCATCCCGACATTTGACTTAGTGCGTTAGGAAAACCACAGGCAGGAAAACAGATTACTCGAGTACCTACTTTAGAACATTCTTCGGAGATGTCAAAAATGTATTCCAGCAGAAGGTGGATACTTTGAACATCTCTTGTGACACAGGTAGGCCAAATATACACTTGTAATCATTTCTAAATTTTCCATTGTTGAACAGGTTCTAGAGACTAAAGTTATTATCGTAGAAACGACAGCCAATTTCGCGGTAAAGTCTCGCTTTCCTCCAATCTGAATGCAGAGCTCAACTGAACCAAACTTAAACCCAAACTGATTATTTTTAGGTTGAGGGTCACGTGACCATGAACGAGTTCGTTACTTCTCATGGAGTGCTTTCCTCTAGACTAGAAATTAACTAATCGGAACGTAACTGACACCTGAATCTATACTTTTTTCAGTTTGTCACTAGAACTATAAGTTTTCCACTAGAAATCTGGGAGAGAAAAATTACTGTGGCAGTTTTGTGTTTTCTTAGCAACATAAGTGGAACAAGAACATTTTCATATATTGAAGAAGAAAGAAAGAATAATCTATTTTGTAAGCCAAAACGAATGTTTATGTAACATTCAAAACAAAGAATATAGAAATACGAAGAAGAAACAACGTTATAGGGAAGAGTTCAATGAAGAAGTAAATAGATCGGCTAAATAAAATTCATATTTTCAAAATTAACTTAATTTTAATAATCATGTTGACTCTCTTTGACAAAAAAAATATTTTTTGAACAAGTGCAATACTGTAGCACGACCAAATGGCTGGTATAACTGTATTTTTACGGCGTTATTTTACGACGCTGTATCAACATCTTAGTTATTTAGCGTCGAATGAAATGAAGGTGATAATGCCGGTGAAATGAGTCCGGTGTCCAGCAGCGAAAGTTACCCACCATTTGCTCGTATTGGGTTGAGGGAAAACCCCGGAAAAAACTTCAACCAAGTAACTTGCCCCAACCAGGATTCGAACCCGGGCCACTTGGTTTCGCGGCCAGACGCGCTGACCGTTACTCCACAGGTATGGACGTATAACTGTAGTCCTACTAATAACTACATAAGCTCTCTCTGAACCACAATTAGTAAACATGGGAACTACTTTTAGATTTTTTTTGCAGAATAATGTCCATGATCTATGTTATTCTGTTAATTCGTCCTCCAAAAAGAACGCAAAAGTACCCAATTCTAGCTCAATTTCTTCACTTTCATGCATCCTTGTCAAGCACTGTTCTGCCATCATCGAAAATATAGATTTTTAGTTCAGTTCAGTTTCAAGTTTTCTATGAAAGCATAACTGAAAACCGAACTTGGAATACCTTAACTTAATATATCAGCTCAGTTTTAAGTTCTAGTTAAGTCTGATATTGGAGGAAAGCGAAGCTTAACTGTGAGAGGTGTGTAACTGAAAATGCCGTTCTTGCGATTTGAGATAAGAGCCATATTACGGGAGTATTCTGTAGTTTAAGCCAACAACAATAGAATAATATTTTTATTACGAGAAGCTAATATATACACACTTAATTTTTAAATAAAAAATATCACAATAAAGCACCAGTGGTATAGCTCGCGCAAGGAACGATTACCGAAAAACAGTGGTGGCGTTCTGTCTATTTTGTAGGCACGCCGAGGGAGCGAGAGGAGCGGGTCGATGGAAGTACTGTCAGTGTTGCCAACTGGACGGAAATTCCGTCAAAACTGACGGAATTTCAACGTAGCGGACGGGAAAAGAATGGCTTTGACGGGTGATGTATTTCCTGGTGGAAATTACGATTTACATCTTCTTTTGACTTTCTAGCTGCTGTTTAATTTTGGGGGGAGCGTAGACCAACCCAGCACATCAACATATTGTTATTTTAATCAAGATTGGTAAGAAAGTTGCCTTGATATTTGCTCTTATTTGTACATAGATATATTGAGTGATCCTTTCTTTTTAATTTTGACGGATTCTGACGGATTTCCAGGTGATAGGCTGACGGGGATACAATTTATGTGTTGGCAAAATTGAGTACTGCCTCTTCCAAGAAGATGAACAGATGGGGGACATTGCCTGTGAAAATGAAGAGCGTAGCAAGAGAAATATTCCAAGCGAATTAAACGCTCAACATTATGTTTACAAATAAAATAATGATACTCTGCGAGGGGAACGCTCCATCACTACATAATAAAATAAACACACTTGGAACAGGACACATGCAGTGGAACTGAAACTAAAACCGTAATGTAACTATCACAATGCGAGACTGATTCTATCGATGCCGTTTATTTTCCAACTGTTTATTTTCCAACTGTATTTTCCAAGTTATCTGTCGCCCGGTCTTCCTTATCAAATTGTTTCGTTCGCATTGCTGTCGTCGGTAATCCCTACTTGCGAGACCTATACAGAGTGATTCACGAGGAAAGGTCAAACATTTAGGATACGATATCTTAGGTCATTTTGAGTGAAAAAGTTCATATAAACATAGGTCCGTTTTGGCGGAGCTAGATGCATTTTTTTTTTTGGTAAAACGTCTCACCCCAGTGTGACTCAGACGTTACCATATGCTGCTGACTTGAGAGAAGGTTACCGATCGCAATGAATGACGTAACATTGGAATCTGCATTGTAAGCAATGTAGAGAACAGAAGAGAAACAAACCGGGTGGTGGGGCATTACAAATGTCACAACAAATACGCTATCACGTATCATTTCACAGCGGTTCAGTAGTTATACAGGTACAGTTATCGGAAGTTTTAAGTTGTGTTTTTCAAGATGCCTTATAAATTTTCAGCTACAGAATACGCCGATATTGTGTATGTTTATGGTTTGTGCGATGGAAGTACCGTGCGTGCCGTCGCTGAATATGAACGACGCTTTCCGAACACAAGGGTAACATATCGAAGAGTATTTACTGTCTATGGGGTTGGATGAAAGACTTGGTATAGCAAATGAACGGGGAAACGAGAGAGGTGCTAATCGACCGTATTTTGAATGCGGCATAAAGACAGCCACGTGCAACTCCCGAGCGATGAGCGCGATTCACGCCCGAGCGCAACAGTGCATTGAAGCAGAAGGAGATACCTTTGAAAATGTGCGAAATCATCGACCCCGACGTCTAGAATATTAGGTATGTATGTATATGTGAATATAAACTTTAAATTTGTCCGTAATCAGTCTCTAAATACGAGTTAGTACAATGGAATCTCAGAAGTTTTTTGTGAAGTCAAAGAGCCATATCTTCGTAACCGTTCGAAAACGGACCTATATTCATGTGAAATTTTTTACTCAGAATGACTTGAGAATTCACATCCTAAATTTTTTACCTTTCCTCGTGAATTACCCTGTAGAGTGAGAAAGTTAAGGGGAAATTAAAGTTCCCCACATACCTCTTAAGAGTAGCAAGAGTTCGAACTAGAATCCCTCGGCTTGCTGTATAATCTAGAGTTACTTTGGAGGTTTAACTTGCAGGTAGATGTAGGCTACAACGTCAAGTGCTGTTTATGTGCCAGATTACAGCTTGCATGAGGCTTTCTGCCACGGTTCTTCCGCACGTACAAGCACAAAGGAAGTTTCGACTTCACGGCCTCTGTAATTGATAAGCATTGAGCAAATCGAAATAGAGAATCCAAGTCGTGATTTCATAAGGCCGTCCCGCCCCGTAATAGAGAGCCAGCCGCTAAACAGATCCGACGCGAGATTTAATCAAACGTAATCCGAAGCAAAAAGAAGTAGCAGCAGCGCGTGATCCTGGAGTCTGTGAGGTCACTCCGCGTCCTTCACCCATAGCGAGAGGGGAACGAGCAGAAAACGAGTGTATGCTCCCACCCTGCAATTATCTTTATTTAGGAGCTCGTGTTGATGATAAACATTTATTTCGGCCACGATATCCCGAATCGTTCTGAGAACAGAGCTCTCCTGTACGCGGCAAAAACAAATATTCCTCTGCACGACTCAACAGGTGTTGGACGGAAAAATGACTCTTATACCTGAATTCCCCTTCCTCGAAATGATGGGTGTAGAGCTGTCCCTGTGAGTAAGCACAACGCTCTGCAGGCGTGTGGGTTAAGTGGAGACGTAACTACACAAATTAATAATGCACCACTATTGTATTTTGTCAAGTTTCGACCTTTCCGATTATAGAAATTGTATCACCTAAAACAGTGGTCGGCAGGTTGTGCATTTGTGACGTCGGAGCAAGGTCACACTAGATGAGTACTGTCGGTGACTAAGGAGAAGACGAGAGCAGACTGAAGAGGAAGGGATGTGAACAGATAACGTACGACAACACGTCAATATTAGTAATGTAGTAAGCGGAAACATTAGGTCTCCTTCTGTTCAATTTAGCTTTAATTTCCATACGCATTGTTACTCATGTTTCCTGCACGAGTAATAACCTGGATACTGGGATGCTTATCTGAGCGATGTTTATAATAATCAACAGCGATAGTCAAGAAGGTCACATTCTTGCCCCTCGTCTTCTCCGGAGTAACGGACAATACCTGAAGAGGAGCACAGCAATCGCGCAGAGGCAAGCTATTACAGTTGTACAATAAATGGTTCAGGGGAATTGGTTAAGTTCTAATATTTTTATTTATACGTTGTATTGTATCTATACAGAATGACCTGTACGTAATGTTATTATTTTTAGGAGCTTATTCTTTGAAATATTTCAAACATATAAGTTAAATACCATTTTTCTCGTTTTTATTTCCTTATCAAGGTAAAACTTATTGTATATGAAATATTTCATAGGATTTTTGTGAAAGTCATTGGTTTAATTCCCAATATGCTCAGCCAATTTAAGAGAGTGGTGTATTATGATTAATAATTGATTGAAAGAATTTTGGTTTTGTACTTTAAATGTGCAGAAATTTTATCCGAACAAATGTAACATTGTAAATTTCCTTTTGCTGAAGGAAAAGTTACATTTCTTCGGATCAAATTTATATACATTTAAAGGACAAAACTGAAATTATTTCTATCATTTGTTATCATAATACACTGCTCTCTTAAACCGACTGAGCATATTGGGTATTAAATCAATGGCTTTCCCAAAATACACTAAGGAATGTTTCATATAAAAACCATTTTTGTCTCGAAAAGGAAACAAAAATGAGCACTATTGTATAAAATAATCATATGCACGAAATTAGATGTAGGCCTATAGGTCATCACTGTAGAGTTCAGTATTGAAGCTTATCAGCTATCTTCGCTTTCAGCTCTGGATACCGATGTTCTTAAATGAGAGCACGATTGTTCTGAGGGATGATGTCACAGACGACTGATTCTGCCGATCGCTGGCTTGAAGTATTTATTTCTATATTCGTATGTTTATAGCAGTTTCGGAGCATCATTTATTATGCGAACGCTTCTGCAGCTGGCTATATTATGAATTTCATATCATTTTAAGTACATTAAATTGATTACAAACCAAAATATTTTGTTACATTGATTTATCACGGTTGTACAGCTTTGTTTTCTTACAAATGTAATGTAAGAATCGATCGCGCTCTGTCAGTGCATAGGCGCCGTACCGCCACTGTTCTGTTGAACCTTCTCTCCACCCTCTGCACAGTATGTAGATTGTAGAGTTTGTCGAGCAAAGAGCGTGGCGGCTCCGTGGTATGGCGTCACAGAGCACGGAACATGCCGGTCACTAACCTAAAACAAGTGAAATGAAATTCCTGAGACGATTGCTGACCTTAGTAGGAGTATAACTACCTAAAAGTTAAAAGTTTTTTTATTGTTGTCGGGTACTTGACTGTTAGTCATTCACCAATATGAAGCCAGTTATGTAGACCAATTTACCAACAGAGTCATTGTCCAAGGTGCGTCATAAGAGGCTGATCTGCGCTACATCCGAGATCAGATGAAATTATGGAGATTTGTTGAGATGTCACAAGGGAACCGGAGCTCCCGAAGAAAGCTCTGTTACCTGGACTACGGGCTTATCCAATACAAGTTGTAAATTGGGATACACTGGGGATCCAACCCGGATCCATAGGATTATAGTTCCAGCACTCTAGCCACTAGATCACCTAGGCTTATTACTTTAAAAAATTGGCACGATTACGTATTACATATGGATCCTAATAGAATAAACAAAACTGATTTTAAATATACATCACAGGGATAAGATACGTTGGCCGTCCTAAAATAAGATGGAAGAATTCTGAGCCGAAACAGTCCTCTAATCTAAGGCCTGTCGTGAATTTGATCATAATGTGTGTGAGTAGTGTCTCATATACCTACCCACTTCACATACATGATTCGGATTCCGCACACTGCGGATAGATGGCAGGACTGTGACCCATTTTCATGTTGCAGACCACTTCGGCAGGTCACGTTAAGCATGATGTGTATCTGTGAAGAGTTATGTCGTGTACTAGGGTGAGTGTATGTGTAAGTGTTCCTGTAAATGTAATGTATGGAATGGGTAAGGATGAAGATGACAAAGGGAGAAGGGAAAATCCGGTGCCGGCACGTAGCCTACTCCTGTCGAACAGCACCAAGGGAGCCGCCAGGCTTAACGTCCCCATCCGACGGATCAATCACTATCAGCAGTGACATATGGCTTCTCTTCATATGCACTGCGGAGAGATTTGGGATTTAATCCAGGAATATTGATGCACAATTTAGTGATTAGAAATTGTGCACCGCCATCTCTCCTAGTCCTGAGGTAGACTAGAATTTTATATGAAAATTTCTGATCCGGCCGGGAATTTAACCCAGGTCGGCTAGTCTGCTACCGTGCTACCACAGAGCTAACTCGGCGGTCTTGATCATAATGTTATCACCTACTACAGTGTATACATTTTATCTTTCCACTCTCGAGTACGGGACCAGAGTTGGCAATTAGTAGCTGTTCGCGCTGACATTTAAGGACACGCATAGTCTCTGATAAGACGGCTGTCTGTTATCGTAGGTAGAATTGAGTTGAGTTTCCGAGCACTAAGTATATTGTGTGCAGTGTTAAGTTTCATTTCTCTGTTTGTATCTATTGCTTCCATCATGGGTCAGAGATTTTTTCTCTCTATGAGGGCGGGAGGGCGCGACCTGAGTTCTATTGTGCGCCCCCGGGTTACAACACTACCGACTCCACCTACGCCGAACCGACCTAACTGCTAACACTCTGACGACTAGTCCCGCCATCCTTCCAAATCCGTGTACCATTCCACGCCAACAGCCCCCACCCAAATTTCCTCCCTCAAACGGTCTGAGTTGTAAGCTCCCTCTTCCGTCTCCTCAACGGTCTGAGATGTAAGCTCCTCTCCCGTCGGGATCGAAATGGGTTCCACTGCTGGCCACCAACTACCATAGCTTGACATATCCACGGAGGCTAGCCGAGATAGTCAGCAGCTTCGGAGGGCCGCTGCAGGCGCGATCTGAAAATCAAGTAAGGCAAGCAGATGATGAGGAAAGGATGCTAGGGGAGGAAAGGAAGTGGCGAGAATGAATGGGGTTCCATACGCCTGATAAAATTACCTGATATTCATCCATAGGAGTTAGGGAAAAACCCCGAAAAACCTCACCGAAGTAACTTGTCCCAAGCGGAGAATCGAACCCCGGTCCGCTGGGTTCGGGACCAAAGACGCTTCCACGAGACACCCCGATTGACGTTCAGAGATTTATTACAGAACAAGTAATTTTCATTTCCCATAACTTAAAAAAAATCACCTGCTCAGTGTCGTAAAGAATTTCAAGATCGTTTTTCCTGGGATTGATTCCCACCTGAAAGGACTAGAGTTCATAAGATAGTGAATAAATTCAAAACTACAATATCAAGAAAAGGCAGACGAAGGCGTCACGTTTTAACAGAGGAAAACTTAGATGATATCGGTTCTCGATTAGAACAATCGCCGTGAAAATCTCTTACGATATTAGAACAAGAGGGAATCAACCTACATCAGCACATAATGCCACACAATTACTAAAAACAAGAAGAAATAGCCAATATTTCGGAGGCAGAACCGCAATGTGCAATTATTATGTGATTAGATGCTATAACGCGTGCCTTGGAGCAAATGGGTAACTCTTTCAACATTGTCTTTGAAAAGGGAAGCATTTTCTACTATTTTCATAATTTCATATAGTAAAAACCTGTCCTTTCTAGTGTTTATCTCATGGGTTCTTGATTCATAGCCGAGCGCTCAGCGGGCCGTGTGTGGGCAGCTGCTCTTTGCACTGCCACTTCCACTCTACTTCCGCTAATGCGGAAAGATAAAATGTGTGATTTTTATTAGGATAATCCTGATGCTACGGCACTAGATGCTGTGCAGCTAATCATGTTTAAAATACCTATTTCTTTGTCAGTAGAGTTCAGACAGCAAACATTCTGAAGAGGACAGATAAAAAAGTTATTTCTTTTTTCACCATGTTAATAATGTCAAAAAAGTGCTTATACAAATTTTGGCCCTTCGATCGCGATTACAAGGGCCGTCCCGAAAGTAACTTTCTCTGGGACCACTTACAGAAAGAAAACACAATCTCATGGAAAGATTTTTTGAACAGATATAGCAATTGTTGAGCTATTTTTCAACATATTCTGCACCGAAATTGAGATATTTGTCATGCCATGGGATCAACAAAGAGGTGAAGAGGTCTGTCACTCACTGGTTCCGATCCCAAGCGGCAGACTTCTACGACACAGGGATACAAAAGTTGATCGCATGGTATGAAAAATTTCTCAATTCCCATGGAGAATATGTTGAAAAATAGCTCAACAATTACTATATCCATTGCAAGAAATCTTTCCATGAAATTGTGTTTTTTTGTAAACGGCCCCAGGGAAGCTTACGTTCTGGACGGATCATAATTGCGGTTGAGTAGCCAAAATTTGTATAAGCACTTGTTTTGACATTATTAACATGGTGGAAGGAAAGAAAAAAACATTTTTATCTGCCTCCATGAGAATGTTTGCTTCTGAGTGCGAGCATGGTGCAGAAACTGAGAAGGCATACTCACGCATTGTGTCCTGAGCCGATCTTAAAACTAATTAAGGTATATGGATCATATGCGGAGACTCGGCCCGCCTCGCACAAATCCGGACTACAAGAAACCACTCAATATCTGTCGCATAGTCCGGACGCAACTTGCATGCGTCGATTTAGAAAAACCAAGGCAGAAAATATAAAAGATTGGAGAATGATGAGTTTGCAGTGAAAGACCTACCCTTGGGCAGAACACTATGTAATTGTATGTGATAGGCCCTTAGAAGCCGCAGAATTTAAGAAGAGTCAAAGGCATATCGCTACTGTGTAGGGTTTAGGTTCAGATGGTATTTTTCGGTATTTTCTGTATTGAGTGAGCGAATTAAATCGCGGAACTAATCCATTTCGATAAACCAATCAATTGTTTTTCCAGCCACTGGCGCAGATACTTGAGGGGTTAAATATAAATATGAAGATCGTTTTAGCATAATTTTATGTTTAGAGATTCATGACTTCGCAAAATTTAGGACATTTTAAACGCTGCCAGGTTCTGAAATTCAGATAACGTATCAAGTGACTCCGGAAGCACGAAATGCTGTAGTGGACAACATAAGCAGGAAATTGAGATTTTGTTTGGCACCCTTCAAGATAAGATGTCCTTCAAAACTCTTAAAAATAATGTAATCTTAATAACATGATAATAATGCATCAAATTCGCCAGTGTTTTTTTTTTCGCACTGTTCCTCAATTACACACAAAGCATTTTGTAAAGTCGTTAGACCTATGTTCAAATCTCCGCAGGGAAATTAAAATATTGTTCTACCATAGAGCGGGCATGTGTTTCCTATTTTGTATTTTTTCCGAGTTGTCTTAAATGTATGTTTTTCGCCATGCTAAGCACATTCCAGAGAGACTTCTTAAACACAGTATAATGCACAATAATTGATAGGAATCTGTGTCTTTCATTTTGTTGTTTGTTAAAGTCTATGTTATCTTCTAAGGTTTATTATGCTATATTTTAATTTTCAATGACACTGTAACAAGACTTCAGGATTCAGTTATTTATGGAGGTTTTTATTGTTTTATTAGCCTCAAAGACATTACATTGATTTTAATCGCACTGGGGGGAAAATGCAGAAAATACAGTATGTGACAAAACAAACAGTACTGAAAATGGATACTGCGCTTTTATGTAACTAGTAATCTATAAAGTGCAATTAAGTAAAGCATCCAAATAACCCGGGCCATAAATATACCTTTGTAGAACAAAATTTCTTGTTCACTGATATTATTTTTTATATACGAGTAGCTATAATACATGTTCAAAATATTTTCCATTACTTTCTGTATAACGGTCCGCCGAGTTAGCTCTGTGGTAGCGTATCTGCCTACAGACTAGCCGGCCCGGGTTCGATTCCCGGCGGGGTAAAATTTCTACCTCGGGACTAAGAGAGATGGCGGTGCACAATTTCTAATCACTAAATTGTGCACCAATATGCCTGGATTAAATTTGAAATCTCTCCGCAGTGCATATGAAGAGAAGGCATATGTCACTGTTGATAGTGATTGGTCCGTCGGACAGGGACATTAAGCCTGGCTGCCCCTTGGTGCTGTTCAACAGAAGTAGGGTACATGCTGGCATCGGGTTTCTCCTTCTCCCTTCCTCACCCATTCCCTACACTGTACTTACATGAACACTTACACAAATATATTCATCCTAGTACGCGACATAACTCTTCACATATACACATCATGCCATCTGTCCGCAATATGCGGAACCCGAATCACGCAAGTGAAGTGAGTAGGCATTAGACACATACACATTTTCTGTATAACAATCAAAATATTTACGCAGATCAGTTGATGAAAGAAAGCTACTATCTTTTCACGTAATTCCACAATATATTGTTGTTAGAGAATTCTTCATGGACTCCTTTAACTTAATAATTATAATAGTTTTATTTTCCCTGGCAGAGTTAAGGCCATCAGGCTTTCTCTTCCACTCAACCAGGATCAAATCACATACAGCAAAATACATACCGGTATACAAATATTAACTTAAATAATAAAGTAAAAAAAGAGAGATTGAATTGATATACACAATCAGTATTAACTTTAAAATAATAATAATAATAATAATAATAATAATAATAATAATAATAATAAAATATATTTTTTATGGCTCCCCTTTTTATTCAGTATGCTCCATTGCAGTAATGCAATACTACACACATTTGTTGCTACACTGTTTTTACATTGTGTCTGAACTTAAAACAAAAACTAATAGTAAACTATTTGTAACAATAGTAGTGTTTGAACTATTTACAATATTTACAAGGATGTGAAGTCAGCTGACTGAATAGAGTTTATTAATTACTTACAATTGTAGTAGTATTTTCACTATTTACAATATAATACACTGCCGTGAAGTCTATTGACTTAATAAAGGTCGTGAATTGCTTATAATTATTTTAACATATCTAACTTGAATACTAATATTAATACTAATTTTAACTAGAGTAGTATTTTCACTGTTTACAATAATTACACTGCTGTTAAGTCTATTGTCGTAATAAAGTTCATAAATTGCTTATAATTATTTTAACAGATCTAACTTGAATGTTAATACTAATACTAATTTTAAGAGACTGAATACATAATCACAAACAGGAAAATACATTCTAGAATACAAGTATTAACTTAAAAAAAAACAAAAAGAATTAATACATATGAATATAATCTCACAACTAAAGAAATAGTACAATTAGTATGATCACCACAGCACGTGTTACATTGAGACAATAACAATTACCTAGATATTAGTGTTAATAGAAAAATAAAGACGTAATGACTGCGTAAAATAATAATAATAATAATAATAATAATAATAATAATAATAATAATAATAATAATAATAATAAATAAAAATTATACCTAAAAAGACTAATTCTATGCATTTAAAATATTTCTAAACAACCTAATTTTAAACAACTGAGGACTAACACTACCCCTGATTTCCAGCGGCAGCGAATTCCATGGCGGGCCATGACTATTGAGAAAGAACTTGAGTACAGAGATGTCTGATGACGTGGTATTGGTAGCAACAGATACGCTACTTCATTCGTGGTGTAAAGTCAGATGAATGCGTTGAATGAGGAAAATGTGTTCTAAGGGAATTTAACGGGAAATTATGCGTTCCCCAAAGAGTTTCTGAAGCAAAGCGAATGTCTTATGGCCATGTCAGCAACTTGTAACATAACTGTGTTACTCATGGCGGCTTATAAACATTCCACGAAAGCCATCTGAAACGTGTTTGAAATTTGGGCCATTTGCACGTCCAAGTCGTTATGAGTGTAAATAATAATTAACAGTAAAGTCTCCTGGTTGGGAAAAATTACCTGGTTGAGGTTTCTTCCGGGATTTTCCCTCAACCCAATAAGAGAAAATGCTGGGTAATTTTCGGCGGTGGGTCGGCCTGGCTGGCGCAGTCAATAAAGTGCTGGCCTTCTGTGTCCGAGGTTGCGGGTTCGACCCCTGCCCAGATCGATAGCATTTAAGTGTAAAAATAAAAAAAAAATCCAAAAATATTTACGTATCTTAAAGATACTGGCATGTAAAAGAACTCTTGCAGCACAAAATTCCGGCACACCGGCAGTTGCGAGCGTCGTTAAATAAAACATGATTTACAATTTATTTCGGCGTTCGATCCTGGATTCATTTCTCTGGCATTATCACTTTCATCTCATTCAGATGCTACATAACCATAGCTGCTGGAAAAGCGTTGTGAAATAACCAATTAAAGAAACAATATAACATTTTTTTGTCTGTTGTGAGAACCATAATAGCAGCACGAAGCCAAGCACTGAATCTACAATATGAATAAATCTTCTGGCTAATAAATAAATATTTGGTTCTTAGACAAGCATGAGCATTAGGCGAGCGATTATTTCCGTACCGGTACTGTTTGTTTTGACGAATACTGTATTTTGTGTCGGCACTCTCCTCAAGCAAAATTTACTTTAGAATTTAAAATTCGAACACTGACTACAAAATGTATACTTCAGTCTTTTTGAAAAATGATTAGCCTAACTATCGGAGATTGAATGTGAAATTTTGTTGGAGTTACTCATTCGTTAATTAAATTTTTATTGTCATAGAGATTCACAATAAAATCCCCATTTTCCTTTTCGCAATATTTCACGGTGTAGAAAATGCAAGCTTCTAGCCTTCAACGAGTAGGCTATATGGATCAGAAAATTCTAATGAGACAGTTCTTTAGAAGAAGTGATTTTTATTCTTTATGCGAAAGAGGCAGTCCTTAAATTGAGGACGGAGAGGACTAGAAGCTCAGTTACTGAGGAGAGGTTATAACATAACTGATGCAGTAATAAATTATAACTCTTTAATACAAATTGTTGATACTGAAGGATATAATATAGTCCCATTATTTATGTTACTTCACAAATAAATACCTGTTTTATTAAAATGAATGTTCATTAAATAATCAATGTAAAATAACAGCTTTCTGATTTAATTTATAGTCAAAACGTTTCCATTTCTTGAGTTTTAATCCTTATGTACCGCATAAAATACACAATGAAAACGAAGAGTTCCACTATAAAAGACAATTTTCCTAGCTGAAGTCGATATTTTCTTATCTACTGTATCTTAGTGGTCGGGTTTATGTTGTCTTGCTGACCATGTTATACAGACTTGTGCTGTTAGTCCATACCTGATGAATTATGGTTCACGGTTCCCAGTGTGGATGAAATTGAATAACGGGTCCACATTTTGAAAGTAGCTTCATTTTCTTCTTCTTCTTCTTCTTCTTCTTCTTCTTCTTCTTCATCTTCTCATCATTATTATTATTACTGTATTATTACTATTATTAAAGATAAAAGATAACAATTAAATTGTTAGTTTCAATTCCTAGTGAAATATCATTCAAGGATTGTTATAATAATTACATGAATGTGCAAAATTATAATTTTGAAAATGTGAATCACTAACAAAATACTTTAAACATAACTATTTTGGAAATTTTCCTTTCTTTTGAAAAGAAAAAACATTCATAAGTCTAAACATCATTTTAAAGTCTAAGTAACCTTATCAAAAATCTCTAAATAACTTATTCTTTAGTATTTTGAAAACTCGATGCTTAATCAGCATAAACATTTGCATTAAGTGATCGCCCAATATAAAGTATTTTAACGGAGTCCGTTCATATGTATTTATCTCACTACTACACAATAATGTCAATATTTGTTTATTATTTGTTGAAGTTATATTTTAATGTACATCTCGATTCAGTGTTAATGGTCCCTGTCCTTGGTTGTTTGGCTAGTGAGCGAGCTGTGTGTTGCGTCATAAGAAAGAAATTTAATCACAAATGAGCATAGGAGGAGAAGAGGAAAGAGGAAGAATGAAAATAATATCTATGCTCGTAGCTGAGGGACACTCGTGTCAAGAAAATATAAGTCATCATGACATTGTTTAGTCAACAGACGTAGTGGTTAGTAACGGGATGTGTGGAAGAATACAGTGGACTCTCGTAAGTTCGACAAAACAGAATTGAAAATTCAGTCCAATAAGGGTAGTGGGTGTGGCAGGTGAAATGAATACAAATTCTTATTGGTTATCCGTCAACGAATACAGTACTGCACTTGCATTTCCTTCCCGCCCCGAGACTTGTGTATGCGCTTCTAGTGCCACAGTGGGTTTCGACAGTTCTGTCTCACAAACGGCACAATTCTCAAATAGAAAAAGAAGAGTTCATTAATTTAAAATCAGTGATTAAATATGGATATCCTAATCAATAAAATATTCTGTTTTCCTTTAACAAAAGTATCACTACAAGACAGAACCAATTCCTATTGAAATGGCAAACCCATCTCTTAGTGCCCTAGGCTGTAGGGGCGTGTCTAATTCTCTTACGTAAACAGTCGAACTATAGGATGTCGAACTTGATTTCTGTCGAATTTAAGAGCTTCCACTGTATTGTGTTTTAAGACGGAGTGTACCACGACATGATAAGAAGGAAGTGTTAGGTGTTATGACTGCACGGCCTGACCTGTGTGACCCAGTCGTCCAGCAGTGATGAGTAACTCGCTCTTAGTCTCTCTACTGATTTTTTGCAGGGCCCAAAATACCTGAATCAAGCTGTACACGTATTTAGTTATTATCGTGCTGTATTGGACAAAGTATACTGAAGTCTCTTTCTGTCAATTTAGAACCTTGTACCGCATATAATACGCCTACAAGAAATCGAACAAGCTACTTCAGATCCAATCAGCCTATTGTATTCGATTGGCACAATAGAAACAATTGTGAAGCCTCCAACGTAATAAGTTGTTTTCTGCTTGTCTTTCCGCATTTAAACAATTTTTTGAACGCATGATTTATTAATTCGAATTTTATTCACTCACGACAAGAAACGAGCGGACAGAACAGTTTCGGAGAATTGGCTTGGTAGCCTCCATCTGCTTGCGAAATGAACAAAAGAAGTTTGAATGGCACAAAAATTGAGATGAACATGGTCGTGTCTCGAAGCATTCCGTTGTCTTGCTTTCAAGCGAACCGAGACAATAGAGAGCAAGCGTGATCGCTGCAATTTTCCAGTGGCCCAGCTGGGAGCGATAATTTTTGCTGATCACTTATCAGCGCTGACGACTTGTACTGAATTCTACGATCTCATTCTCAATTGTTTTTCTGAGATGAACAATAAATAGTCCGCGAGCTCTAATCTTAAGAAAAACTTACTGCAAACTTGCGTTTCACGCACTGTCTTTCTTCTTTGCGTAGGCTGTCATAGTTTTAGAAGAGACTATTATTATTATTATTATTATTATTATTATTATTATTATTATTATTATTATTATTATTACTATTAGTAGTAGTCGTAGCAGTAGTAGAAGTAGTAGTGGCAGCAGCATTAGTAGTAGTAGTAGTAGCAGCATCAGTAGTAGTAGCAGAAGCAGGAGCATTAGTAGTAGTAGCAGCATTAGTAGTAGGCCTAGTAATAGTAATAGTAGTAGTAGTAGTAGTAGTAGTAGCAGCATCAGTAGTAGTAGTAGTAGCAGCATCAGCATTAGTAGTAGTAGTAGCAGCATCAGTAGTAGTAGTAGTAGCAGCAGCAGCATTAGTAGTAGTAGCAGCATCAGTAGTAGTAGTAGTAGCAGCAGCAGCATTAGTAGTAGCAGCAGCAGCAGCATCAGTAGTAGTAGTATTAGTAGTAGTAGTAGCAGTAGTAGTAGTAGCAGTAGTAGTAGTAGCAGCATTAGTAGTAGCAGCAGCAGCATCAGTAGTAGTAGTAGTAGTAGCAGCAGCAGCATTAGTAGTAGTAGTAGTAGTAGCAGCAGCATTAGTAGTAGTAGCAGCATCAGTAGTAGTAGTAGTAGCAGCAGCAGTAGTAGTAGTAGCAGCATCAGTAGTAGGTGGTAGTAGTAGTAGTAGTAGCAGCATTAGTAATAGTAGTAGCAGCAGCAACAGTAGTAGTAGCAGGAGCAGTAACAATAATAGTAATAGCAGCCAGGGTTCGATTCCCGGTCAGGACGAGTTGCTTGGATAAGGTTTTTTCGGGGGTTTTCCCTCATTCCTAAAGATGAATATCAGGTAACTTTATCAGGCGATTGGAACCCCACTCATATTCGCCACTTCCTTTCCTCCCCCTACCATCGTTCCTCATCATTCTCTTTCTGGTTTTTCAGATCACTCTACAGGCGGCCTCCCGGAACTACTGGCTCTCTCGACCGGCCTCCGTGGAATGTAGCTAAACGACTTTGGATGGCTTCTGCAACGAGCATCCGAGACGGACCTACTCTGGGAAGGAGTTTCTCCTCGGACTGACAGGGGGGCCTTGGGGGAAGTTGCCGAAGCAGGAATGGTATATGGATTTCTGTTTGCTGTAGGGACTGGTCGTTAGAGAGTCATGTGGTTGGGTTGGTGCTCGTAGGGGATCTATGGCACGCAACTCATTTCATATCGAGGGTTAGCGCAATAAATCTCAACAGGTCGCAGTGCTGGGCCATCCGTGCCCCCCTCACTTAAATCGAATTCCATTCCAATAGTAGCCAGGCCTGCCTAAAAATTATAAACTCGACGTTCTAGCCTTTAGGTCGGCTGACGGTGTTTTTTTTTTTTTTTGCAATAATATCGTAGAATACAATATACCGCCCTTAACATCAAGGGCGTGTTTTTATACCTGGTTATATCTCCAAGAGAAATGTCACAATTTTGATCCTCAGATAAATCAAGATTTAGCCTGGTCACACAGACAATTATATCCTATAAGATGACGTTTACCAAACAGAAAAAACAGGAAGGACTTAAATTGACACTAATAAGCATAAACTAATGTTAGAATGAAAGCACGAAATAATAGTAGTACAATTTTGTTGTCATGTTCATTGAAGTCGTACGCTAAAGTTTCATAGATTTTCTTTAAAAAATACAAGGTGCTGAATCATGAGTTTTAATTGTACACCTTGAATTAAATGCAGATTTGAGTTTGATAATCTGTAAAGAAAGGTACGCATCCTCTGTATTCTTATACATCTGTTTTTGTTCATTGTACTACGCTGGATGACTCAGGAGTCAGAGTTTTGTTCGGGGATTTGTAGGATTTCGTTTTCCTTTTTGTAAAGGATATATTAAATTAATTAATTTGTATGAGGAGACAACATAACTATAATAAAATACAACGTATAATCGAAATAACTCTGGAGTGCGTAAGCTCACACGGTTTTTCTCCAGGTGTTGTCAAGTTGTGGCAGAATATTTAAAACTGACTAATTACTAGGGCATTCGATAAGTAACGGCAACAATGCAATAAATCAATGCTCCTTGTGGTGAACATTGAAATCTTATACTACGTAACACAGCACCGATTGATTCATAAATTTGCAATATTGAAAGTCTCGAATCAACCATATTTTGTTTATAATTTGTAGTAAACAATGCATTCCTGAAGGTGCGGACAAAATGCTTCATTAAAATCCAAGTTGTAACACAGTGCTTTTGGGTATTACAAGAAGCCTGTGGGAAAGAAGTCCTACCATACTCAACTATTGCAAGTTGGGTGGAAGCGAGGCGTTCGCTTTCAATCAAGAGTTGATATCCGAAGAGCTTTAGATTGATCAGTGAGAGGAGAGAGATATCCAGAAATGTTGCTGCAGATGGAGTCCCCCGTCTTCCCAAGAATTTGGCAATGTATTGTTGACATGACAGGATACCATATTTCAAGTATGTATTGTCAAAAGTAACGTAAATAAATTTATGCTCGACCATGCCGAAATGTAGTAATTAAACACCTGGTAGCAGTCATTTAATGCATGTCATTAAAGTACACCTATTCATTAAAGTTCAGGTTTTCGATTATTCTCGAATATGAAATCGAAAGACAACGAGGGAAACGTCACGGAGGCTGGAAATCCAATACTGTCGTAGAAGGTTATGTTCTGTTACTATAATAATTAGCGTTAATTGTAAATAATATTCAAATAAATTCAATTTGTCATCTCGTTTTTCAATTCTAAAACAATTTCCAGGTTATATCAAAATTAGTTCATGTTATTCTTTACATTACATCAAGGTCAATGACATTATTGTTCCTCGGAAAAGATCAATACTTTCACGTCTGCGCACATCTCACAATATACGAGCTATGCACAAGGTCACTTCCGATCTTTTTTATTTATTTTATTTTATTTTATTTGGTTATTTAACGACGCTGTATCAACTACTAGGTTATTTAGCGTCGATGAGATTGGTGATAGCGAGATGAGACCGAGGATTCGCCATAGATTACCTTGCATTCACATTACGGTTGGGGAAAACCTCGGAAAAAACCCAACCAGGTAATCAGCCCAAGCGGGGATCGAACCCGCGCCCGAACGCAACTTCAGACCAGCAGGCAAGCGCCTTAACCGACTGAGCCACGCTGGTGGCTCTTCCGATCTTCAGTCAGATACAAATAAAATGAATACTTCTGAATAATTTCAAGTTAGAAATATGGTCGAGCATAAAAAGTCGTATGAAACGTGCCTATAATGGTAATTAAGACGCTCGTATGAAAATTATGAAACTCGCTTGCGCTCGTTTCATAAACAAACATACTCGCGTCTTAATTACTATCATTATAGGCTCGTTGCATAATGTACTATTAATGTGTTGTCATTACTCTTCGAATGTCCTAGTATTTTCCGCTGTAACATGAACAACATTAAGATCTCCAGATGGTTGTAGCAAAATAAGGAAGTTTTAAAATACGTAAATTTACAAAACATTAATTAGATAATGCATTGCCCGCATAAAACTATTACAGATAAAACTAAAACTCAGCTAAATAAACTGAATACTTAATAACTTTGTGTATTATTATGATGTACTTCAAAGTTAATACCTGAACATATTATGATAGTAAAACAAAGTCATAGTAGTTGCAAGTGCTACATTTACTTCGGTAACGACAGTGATCAAAGCCCGGCAAAGACATCCTATTACAGATCCCAAAAGGCCCTTAGGGTAGCGAGATGTGTAATTTGAAGATTTTCTCAGAAACTTTATTTGGACTGAGATGAATCTGTACACATTTATTTCTTAATTATTCACGCTTCGCTGCAGTTGGTGGATACTGTTTCATATCACATCACTTCGTTAAGTTTTTGTTGATGTGTTTTTTTTTCGAATTCTGTATTCTCGAAAACTAACTTGCTTTATTACTACTCTACTTTTTTAATTTTGTTTTCTAAATATTCCTATCTCTTTCATCGAAATAACTCAGACTGTAATCAAAGGAAATTAGTTAACTTGATCCAAGACTATGTACTTCACATAGGTATAGGTTTTTCAACAGTAACATATAATTGCAATTAAAATTTAATTATAGGATTTTGGACAAAAAGCTCAGACAAGTCAAACCTTGTATAGGAATATTTTTCGTGGACAGAAAAGAATTTTGCGACTATCGTTGTGCGAGTTGTCATGTCGCCGAGAGCATTTTAATGACACCGTATAGTTTTAGTATCACCTGAAAACGCTATATCTATTGTGCAGTATTTAATTGGTTTCATATACAGGGACATCATTTTATTTTTACTAACATTTTTAATATTAATCTGGCTATACCTTTAGAGAACCGGCAACATAGACTTCTACCCCCTTCCACGACTGTAGTTCGATGATACTGGGGTAAAACACAAAAAAATCACTCTACTAGATATAGGAGGGAAGAAAAGTAGTTCACCTATTTACGTAAACTAGGAAATATCGCGATTTTGAGTTCGATAATTTTCGTTAGTTTTTTGTTTAATCTTAATACAGTACTGTATTAAGAATAAATGTTTTTACTCACGAACTGAGTTATCCATGTGAACGTATTCATTATGCAATGCATATTATACTATCTACAGCACATTAGCCGTATAATATAGAGAATGAAGTTAAGTTGAAAAATAATCATAATATGGATATTTAAACACATTTCTGAAAATGGTGGCCGTTCATTTCGATACAGGCTTCAGTTCTTTTGTGCATATTATCGCACTATAGACTATTGCATCTAATTCCAATTGCCAGTTTCGTCCTTCGTGCTAGTAACTCATGTTGAAATAATTTTGTACCTAGTCTATAAAAGAGTACCTTACGTACTGTAAATTCAATCTTCACTTCTGCCCGACCCGCACTGTCAGTCCAAGTGGTTATGCCGCAGGATCGTAGAAAGGGGGGAAATCACGTGACAGTTAATTACTTAACGAGGACCTTTTATTTAAGTTATTTTAAACAGTTGTATAATATTACGTAAACGTCCAATTCCTAACAAAAATTAATGTTTTCAGAAAAGAGCTAAGACAGCCCTGCTTTTACAGAGTGGGCGAACAGAAGCAGGTGGAGGAAATAGGGATGCGGCTTAGGCAAACGGACAGTACCTGTGCGAAAATATGATTCAATACTGAAAGCTCTTTCGTCACTGGAAAACGCGAACATATTTCTGGAACGTACTATACTCACTAACTCAGTGCTGTTTACTATATGCGGTCTTGGATCTGTGTGTAGAGGACAGTTGTAACTTCATTAGTAGAAGGGGTGGGAGTGAAGTACATTAAAAAACTCAGGTTCAATAAAAATTGAAGTAAAAATAAAATGATGTCCCTGTAGAAGGACTATGGTTATGGCTACTATGGTAACAATTTCATTGTTGATACGCTTTTAGTCCCAGTATTAAAAAACTGGTTTTATTGATTAAATGAATATAGGCCTACTGTAAAATAAAATGTTATTAACAGAAAATCAGGGAATTAAAATCTTGATGAAGATAGGATTTGATGACAGAAGATATCCACAACAAGAGATATGCATATTTTTAACGAAACTCATTCAAATCGGCCACCTATTTATCAATCAACTGTGAGTAAAATAGAAATAAAATCCAGAGAATATGGACTTGTCAGGCAAAACAAGATCTAGTAGACCGTCCACTGACAACGATTTGCTAAAGGTCAAAGAGAAACTACATCCTTCTCCCTGTTAAATAGAATCTACATGATATATCCCGAAAGCAACTGCTTGGAGATTATTGTATTGTACTAAATATCAATCTTATAAAGTCCAAACTTTGCAGGAGTTAAAGCAAGAGGACTTTGATAGGTTACGCGTGTGTCTGTCATATATTATTTTGTATATTTACGTTAATGGTAAAAGTATTTAACTATTGTTTGACTATGCATATCATTCCTTATTTGATCTTATGAGATAAATCTAGCAATTATTATTATAAGCCCCATTTCAGCCGTTTCTATTTACTCTGTCCATGGGCCAGTTTTCTGATCCATTTATCAGCACAGTCACGGCTATTAGAGTATAAAATGTTACCATAGTATCCCTTCAGGTTCCGTTCTTCAATATGAGTCTTAATGTACCGAAATTTTCTTTTTAATTTGCACAACTTATTTCTTAAATCGTTATTATATCTGCAGGGTATACTAAAAACTCACATAATTAAATTTCTGTACCTGTTCAGTAATTTTACTGCTCATTACTAATTTTGTTCTCTTTGAGCGCTTATAAATGCCATGCTCTTGGTTCTTTCTATCTGTTGATATTGCAAAATTAAATTTCTCCATTGCCTGATTTATTGTAAAATAGACAATGGCAAATTTTGTTCAGATTTGGTTGAAATCATTTATTCATGTGGAAATAAATCAATGTACGCCTGAAAACAGATTTCTCTTAGTACGGCGCCGTTCGAAAAATGACATAGGCAGGTAACAGCTCGCTTAGCGGTGATTCATCGCGTCAGCTTTCAACAATAAAATCTCGCGACTTATACATTATATTACAGATGTAATTTAGTAGTTTACCTTATACGCCTAATAAGTGAAGGGTTTGCGGGAGAAACGATGAATGTCACAATTCTGTTAAGGTTGATGTCCTATCTAATTCAGTGGATCACTGTGCTGTTCTTATGAAAACTGGTAAAAAGGAAAATTACCATCATGGATACAGCAATCCTTTCCTTTATTTTCTATAGAAACAGCAATACATCTTACAGTTATAAACTCAAGTAGATCATTATCTAATCCTTAACAGAAATGTGACATTCATCGTTTTTCCCGCAAATCCTTCAAGTACTATAGTCGCGTCGCTCTTATTTCCGGCAGCCAATCACGTTGTAGGTCAGCTAGATTTAAACGTCTGCGTCCTGTCATTCGCTGCTGATGATGTTATTCACTTCCTAAGGCTCTATAAAATGCTGGATATAATCGTCCGCCATTTTGTTTCTTTCGTTGCCGTTCGCAGCAAGCAGACGAAAATAAATTATCTCTACCGCACCATTAAACATTATTATGTCGTAACTCCTATAAGAGTGAATCAATCGCGCTGTAATTTTTATGATTCATAGATAAATGTCTAGGGAAAGTATAGGAAAAAATTCGGAATCAAAATATTTTTGGAAAGTGAGAAAAAAATTACTAACTTCGAAATAACCCCTTCAAAATAGACATTGAACCTTTAAAAGTTGATAAGCAACAAACTTTTTTTATTTTTCACGTTAGATGGGGGTTCAAAGCGAGAGAAATATTTAGAAAGAATGGAAATTACTTTTAAAAGTGGCTGCTAATCGAAATCTTCATTGGTTTGCGTGTTACGGCGAGTTAAAGAAAGGATAGATCTTGCTTCGTGGAGAACTGAAGACTCAATTTTTGTCTGTTAAAGGAGACGGCTGTTTATTATAAAAATCCTCGCGCTTCTTCCAGTATCGACAAAGTTGTGGGTTGAGAGAGTCAAGATTCTATTGGACATTTTTGGTGAAAATGAGTTTGTTTTATCGAAATATATTATACTTCTCATGTATCTTTAACACATGGAACATTAGTAATTAATATTCGTTATTTTTCCTCCTACTAATATATTGCCAGAAGTTTCACGTTATTTGAGAAATACAAGGTTCCAATCTTTCTTTCTTTAGACATTTCACTATGAATCCTAAAAATTACAGTGCAATTCATTAACAACTACGACGTGATAATGTTTAACGTTGCGGCAAACAGAGACCACAACCGGCAACGAAAGAACTAAAATGGCGAACAATTATACCTACCCAGTCTTTATAGAGCCTATACTTCCTAGGACGTAAGCAAATAGGAGGAGCCATGCTGGAAATAACAGCGACGCGACTATAGAACTGTCGACTATTGCAAATATAGCACGACACTTTTTGTACGATTTCTTCGTAATAGACGCAATTATGACGATTCACTGTTCTAATGTCTACTGCATTGTCATGAATTAAACTGAACTTCATTGCATGGAAGTCAGCTGTATACTAATGCTTTAACCACGACGTCCCTTCAGCTTGTGTTATCTGTCCATATTACGCAACATAAAGTCTTCCCGCACTCGATTCAGAGGAAATATACACGCTATTTCTCGTCAGTTGGGTTGCAAACCTGTTTCCTCGCTACGGCCTGTGATATAGTATCTAAAATTATATTATTCAATTTTAGAATTATATATCAGTTCTATTTTTAATTTAAAAAATAGCTGAAGCTACATGAATTTTAAAAAGCGTCCTTGCAAGTGACCCCCTTGTCTTACATTTAATTTAGTCAACTCGCACCTGGAAATTTTAAAATATTCTTTGTTCATAACGATGATCTATCAGAATAAAATAAATGTTTAACATTAAAGCTACAATCTAACAAACACATAAGAGTTCTAGCTTTTACGAGAGGCAGTTTAGGAACCACTTGCTTGTAGACAAGTAAATATTCAGTCCTCATTCTAAATATCAGAAACATGTCCAACAGAATGGGCCACCTCATTATTCTCGCGCGAGTTTTAGACCTGTGTTTTAATATCCCTGAAATAATAAATAATAGCACGGAATAGCCGTGAAGACATTTTCTTAAATGGATACCGTGTTATACAGCGAACAACGTGAAATCAATATTTTAACAAGGTGTATATACTGTAGATGGTCAAAATAGTATCCCTATAAATTGTCTAAAATTTCATGTTCGAGGAAAATATTAATAGCAGCATCTCCTTGTCCCTTTTGCTTTCGACAAGTACCGAACTGTTTTTGTGTGAAGAATTATTGTGCTCGGTTTGAATTCTTGTGTGGTATTTTTTTTAACAGGAATATTAAATGAGCTTGAAGTACAGTCGCTACATGTTAATGCTGAAGTTTCTATTTATAGGAACTGAGTACCGTATACAAAAGCATAAGCTTTATAGAATTAAAGCGTGAACATTAGACTTAATATTGTAATTAGGAACTTGCACAAGAGTAGGGGAGAGTCGGGTAGTATCGGACATCGGGTAGTATCGGACAGTGCGTTTCTTTCATCTACCACCATATGGTAGCTGAATGACATGGTTACGTTTCTCTATGCGACATCACAGAAACGTAACTATGTCAATCAGGTACTATCATCGTGTGGTAGATGAAAGAAACTCACTGTCCGATATTACCCGATGTCCGATACTACCTGACTCTCCCCTAAGTTTCGAGAAAATAGCAAATGATTTTCTTGTGTATTTCAGTACACTGTGAGAGCTCAAATAAAACTAATGAAGCGTTATTTGAATCGGTCGTTTGTAATACCACATGAGTCCACATTTTTACGAAAATGAGTTAAAGGTATTATAACAATCTTGAGGGGTAGACACATCATTTCCAGTGAAGAACTTGAGCGCAATCATTACTAAGCAGTTTTTTTGAAATCTTAAAATATTATATTCAGTCCCGGACTTACGTAGTTTTAATGCTGAACGGTTGTTAGATTTTAGCTGCACTAACTGCTACAAAAAAAGTTCAATAAAATGGTTCATTACTTATCTATACGAGGACACTCGTATCTTCCCAGCGATAGGGATTTCGGTTAGCTAAATGACTGATTCGACACACTGACAAGATCTACGAACCTTCTGAGTATACGGAACTAATAGTAAAATCAAGTAAAAGCAATAAATTCACAGTGACAGAAGTAAAACATGACGACATAATAGATTTCAAGCACTGGTGACCTCACTACTTCAAGAAAAACACATTATTCATTGTTTCATAGGGTAAAGACATATATAAAGACTAGAAGGTTTCATTGATATTATAAACTACAGGTCTACCACAACAAATCTAATTAATTTTACACAAAAGGCATTTAATACATTACATAATCGCAGAAATTTAGACGTGTATACCTTGACTTTTCCAAAGCGTTTGATAAAATTGACAATAAAATTTTAATTAATAAACTTTCAAGTTTTGGATTATCTTTTTCATACTTACAGTTAATAACGTCATATCTTACAAACAGGCAGCATCAATCAAGTAAAATCAAAACCATTCACAGTAACTTCAAGTGTACCCTAAGGATCTAATCTTGGCCCCTTGTTCTTTTTACTTTATATCAATGACTTACCTAAACAGATTTTGCACACTAAATGTTTACTATATGCTGATGATGTTAAATTGTATGCCATTGACAAACAACAAAACGTTTTTGATCTAAAGCATGATTTGGACAGACTATTATAGATGGAGTATCGATAATTTTCTTCTGTTAAATCTTAATAAATGTTGCTTTATGAAATATTCTAAAAATAAGACAGTTGCTCAAAATTCGTATGAAATTAATGGTGTGAAGTTACCTAGAGTAGAATCATTTAAGGATTTGGGTATTTATATTATACACAACTTATGTTTCAAAATGCACTTAAATCACGTGGTAATTGATGCATATAGAAAATTAGGATTTATAATCAGAAATACAAAAGAATTAAAAAATATAAAGAAGTAAGCTAGAGTATGCGTCTGTAATATGGTCACCTCAGTTCCAGTCCCATCAGATGCAAATAGAAAGGATAGAGAAAAAAAAATTTTTACGTTATTTATATTAAAAAAAACATCACGTGTCGTCTTATGACAAGCAAATTTCATATAATCAGTTACTTTTTAAATTTAATTATAAAACTTTAAAATTTCGACGATTAATAAATAGCCCAATTTTACTCTATAAGACTGTTAACTGTATATTGAATAACTGTGATTTTCTTAAATTCCTTCAGTTGAATGTAAAAAGAACAGAATTACGTCATAGGAAACCTTTTATTGTTCCTATTCCTAGAACTGTTTTCTTCAAGAACTCTCCATTGTTTGTTATGTGTAATACTTACAACTCTCTGTCTTTAAACTGTGATTCTCAATTGGATTTTAGTTTAACAATTGAAAATTTTCATACAATATTAAAAAGAATTGTATTTCCTTAGATATTTAAATTATGAAGAAGTGTATTATAATGTTTTCACTCTAGTTTTCAAATAATTTTGCATCATTATATTGACATTTGGTACTATATTAACTGTAATATTATATTCTAGCATCTATTACCATTATGTATTTTCTTTCTTTCGTTTGTGTTGTTTTGTTGTTGTTTTTTCTCTTATTATGTATTTTGTGTATATATCTATGTAAGCCACCTGTAATTGGAAGACTGCTTCTGTTGGTGGTGGATTTAAAATAAAATAAAATAAAATGTTTATATACGACGCTAGCAGATGATTAAGTAAAAGAACAATCCGAAAATGAAGATATAAATAACATTGTATGTTTTGTATGGATTTCTTCTTGTCTTTGTAGAGGAAAATATGAAATTTATGTTATTTACTTATTGTTAACTGAGGATATGTGTGTACTTATACATTCACATTAAACATGTGGCAAATTGATTTGTATACTGTGAAATAACTGTTTAAGTCGGCTATGATATTTAGAATTTTATTTTGTGGATGATATGAACTGTTTTGAATCTGAAATAATAATAATAATAATAATAATAATAATAATAATAATAATAATAATAATAATAATAATAATAATAATAATAATGATAATAATAATAATAATAATAATAATAATAATAATAATAATAATAATAATATAAATTGATTTAAAACTGTATACTAATGTATTTCATGCTGCAACTTCATAACGTTGTATTAGGATACTATAGTTTCTTTTTTCTGGATATTTGTTAAAACAACATTAGTCCAAAAAACTAAAACTTTTTTACGATGATATGAAATGAGATAATTATAATACCATGCTTTTACAATGAAACAAACTACTTTATGGACCTCCTACAAAAATGTCACAGAGCTAACTTAAAAGTCATTAACTGTTGACAGTTTTTTCTATTTTTCTCAGAACTTACTTTCTGTGACTCATGTGGTATTACAAATGACCGATTCATTTGTCCTCTATGGTTGACATTATATCCACTTCATTTGAACTTTTGTCATTGTCATTATCATCGTCAAGAATTAGGCCTCCTTAGCCTGTTTCGGCTCCAGATATTGATAATCCCATCTTTTCATTGATCTTCGTATGTTTCTTGTCCCTGCACTTCTATATTATGGGCTATTTTTGTTACTCTGTGTTCTGGCATTTACAAAGCATGATTATTCCAAAATTGTACCGTACTCCGTTATTATTATTACTATTATTGTTATTATTATTATTATTATTATTATTATTATTATTATTGATTTATAAAACATCTTTCGTTAATATTTTGCAATTCATTTTATGTAAATTTTCAATATATAATAACTTGTCGGAATTGTAGATTGTCGTTTCCTCATAGGCCTAGACGTTTTTTCCGCTGTTCTCCATGGCAGATGGGTAATCATACTGATTAACTGAGAAATTTTGAAATTTTACCACAAGAAAAGAGAACATCCCATACTAACATAGCTCAAACACAGTTTTTATTCACTAGAAATGTCACTTAGACTCAACACAATTTGAACACTGGTCGGCGAAGTGGAAAGCAAACACTCTAGTCTTTAACAAAACACCTTAAAGTATTCTTTTTCAGCAGGAACTTGAAGAAAATATCTGTCGTTACCTTAATACTTCGAATTGGAAGATATTCAAATGGCAGTAGAAACTGAAGCACTTAGAGATAACCTTCCTTTTCAGTAATCTCTTAGTGTATTTGTATGCAATGGAACCCCGACTTCTTTGGTTAAAAATCGTCGGCTTAGTGACTGAGCTACGGATGTGTCATAGAATAAAGTACTATGAGAAAATATTCCTCGTAGCATGTTTACACACACACACACACACACACACACACAGACACACACACACACACACACACACACACACACACACACAGAAAATCTTTCGGAATCTGCCGAAACTTAATCTCCTCTTAAAAGAAGAATAATAATTGTTTGTTTCTGTGTGGGGTCCAGTTTTCATGGCGCACGGACTATACTGGATCCCTACAGGTTGTTACGAAGACAAGCGTGTAAGTCCACAGACCTGGACACGGTGATTTAACGGCAGCTAATAATCTAGATACAGACAACAGCTGCACTCTTGTATAATACAGCGACATTTAATGCAATTTCGGCAGATAACTTTTTTATATTTATCCTCTGAAGAAGGAAGACTTTTAATTCCAGCTTCTCTTTTTATAATAAAGTTCCATTTCATTGTTTGCAGTTGCCGAATCTTTACATGTACTTGTACAGTGATCCTAAAAACAGACGGTGTACTTTTCTCTGTCTCCTCGTGTTATTATTCGGTTGAGAAGTTTTTGTCATTCAGTCTGCTCTCAAAAAACCTGAAAATTAGAATTTATAGAACAATTATATTGTCGGTTGTTTTGTATGGTTGTGAAACTTGGGCTCTCACTTTGAGAGAGGAACAGAGGTTAAGGGTATTTGAGAATAAGTTGCTTAGGGAAATATTTGGGGCAAATAGGGATGAAGTTACAGGAGAAAGGAGAAAGTTACACATCGCAGAACTGCACGCATTGTATTCTTCACTTGACATAAAGAGGAACATTAAATCCAGACGTTTGAGATGAACAAGGCATGTAGCACGTATGGGCGAATCCAGAAATGCTTATAGAGTGTTAGTTGGAAAATCTAAGGAAAAAAGACCATTGGAGAGGCCGAGACGTAGGCTAGATGGGGGATAATATTAAAATGGATTTGAGGGAGGGGTAGAGGCTGGATTAATCTTGCTCAGGATAGGGACCGGTGGCAGGTTTATGTGAGGGCGGCAATGAATCTCCGGGTTTTCTAGAAGCCATAAGTAACTCAGTGAATGACATCATTACAAGCTAGCTATCTGGGAAAGTTATGTCAGTAAATTTATTACTCAGGTTATACATTTTATTGAATGTGTCATTGCTGAAAGGTACTGCCTAAGTCACTTTAAAAAAAGTTGTGGGAAATTAAAAAAAAAACTATCTACCACAATAACTGAGAATAATAATAATAATAATAATAATAATAATAATAATAATAATAATAATAATAATAATTTATTTAACCTGACAGAGTTAAGGCCATACGGCCTTCTCTAACACTCAACCAGGAGTAAAACTGCGTTACAAAAAACACTACAAATTTACAATGTACACTACAATTTTACAGACAAAACTGAATAAGATAATAATAATAAAATGTAAACAACAAGTAAGTAGAAATCAGACATAATATATAACATACAGAAAGAAAGAAAAAAGCATAATAAAATGTGAACAGCAGGTCAAACTAAATGAGACATACAAAGTATAAAAAAATAAGAAAATTATTGATGATAAAAAATAAGAATAATAATGATAATAATAATAATAATAATAATAATAATAATAATAATAATAATAATAATAATAATGTAGAGTAACGAAAAAAAATTGTGCATAATCTTCTGAATACGAGAAATAGATTCTGTATAGGCAAATGCTCGTAATTGAAATAATTTAGCGTAAAAATACTCAAACTTGGTTGACTTAGGTACCTTTCTGAAATGAAAATTATACACAATTCCGAAGTGAAATGAGTTTTATAGTTTAATTGAAGGATTCAGAACCATAGTGGGCCAAGCGCCATTTACTAAAACCGTAGAAAACAAGGGTTAAAATGAAGTTATTACCATAATTCAATGGAAACATATAGCAAGTAGTATAAAGTATACACATGCAAACTAAATTATATATCAATCTTCATTAAACTATGGCATTCACTTAACTTTAACCCTTACTTTCTCCGTTTTTAATAAATGACGCTTGGCCCATTATGGTTCAGAACCCTTCAATTGCAGTACAAAATAAAGGACGTTATTATTATTCATAGATGAGTAGCGTAACATCACAGCGTGAACGTAAACACATGGAACTATTATTACAATTTGTTGTATACATGCTAAATCAACACTTTAGACATGTTAGCGTCGCAATTTCTTTTCCAAATATGTTTTACTGTCGATGTACTGTCCTGCTTTATAATTTATGAATGTTTAAGTTTCAGCAAGTGGTCAGTTCAAAACCTCTTCATAAAAATGAATATATTCTTCAGGGATATATCGAAGGACTTTTTTAACATCCTCTATCTTTCTCAGTTTTATCGAAATTTTATCAACTGGATACAATACTTGAATAGGAAATGTGTGTGGAACTCTCCCTGGCTGAGACAGACGAAAAGTGTGCTCTACCATTCCACCAATCCAAGCTTTTGTTACAAGACCCTTTTCTTTTTGGACGAGTATTCGAAATAACTAAACTAGGATACATTGAAGTGTTATTTATGTCTCTAGGAGCATGTGATGTTTCTAGACATAGTCATATTCTTATAAATTTGAGGCCACCAGTTTGTAAAATCCTTAACATCACTTGTCTCAACTATACTCAATGAAAATGCACTATTCTTTGAAAATGAAACAATAAGCTCAGAATATTCATAGGGTGTGTAAATTCTGTCTCTCCTTCTAGGAGCACGTTTATCATCCAAAACTTACGATCACATGGCAAGAACGAATGACTTGTCAGTGGATAGAAGTGGAGAATTTTTATCAAACCGATTCATATCAGTTAAAGCCAAACAAGTCCTTACAAGAATGTTGTTGTTATTTTGTCCATAACAGTTATCAGAAAATAAATGTAATTCTGATATATTCTTTGGAACAAATTCATGAATATAATCAATGAGAAATGATGACACTTCATTTCCGCCTTTTCTTCCCTCTCTCTCATGATACACAAAGAAATTATTTTTTTCCGTCTTCAAATTGTGAATGGAAAACACATCAACGGTTAATTACCTCAAATAGAAGATATCTTGAACTGGTATAGCTGGCAAGTAGGCCTACAGTAGATTTGGCATAAAATCGAACACTAAAGCCATGGTGCCTTCATTGTTAATACATTTTTCCCTCCTCTGTTTCAAGGCATTATAACAGCGGTCATCAGAACACTGCACTCTCGGGCTAGCGTCTCTTACCCGCGGACAAGACACTGCCCTAGCGTGCATTCGTGGCTGCTGGCGGATATGCTGTCTCTCTGTATCCCTTGTGCACGACGGAGCATATTTCCTTACCCTCGATGCACTCTACCCATTTCAGCCAGTGCTGACGACCACTGCATTATAAAATTGCTTACTTCTCCTGTTGCGCTCTCATGTGGGAATGCAGAAAAGTACTTATGTCAGTGACTTAGGAGCTTTTTTGCAGTGCAGGTGTTTTTCATATAGGATTTGTCACACTTACAAAATCGATGAAATCAGTACTTTCCTGTTCAGAATGTGTCTCTATGAATATGGTTTCCGAAATTTGTAAAACTTCCCACAAAAAGTGACTTAGGTACCTTTCTGCAATTACAAATCTATTATACCCAAGTCTAAGCCTAAGTAAATTACATCTTGTTTCCAATGAAATTTGATATATAAAATAGGAGAGTGAAAATGACTGGAAAAGACTGAAGGAATTTCAAATTATTATTATTATTATTATTATTATTATTATTATTATTATTATTATTATTATTATTATTATTATTATTATTAAGGTTTTAGAGCAAATTGTAAAAAATGAACTACACAGAGTTGAAGATACAGAAGTATTAAGAATACTATACATGCATTTGAACATTGTTTGATCCGTTCCGACATTCTAATAATCGTTATAGAGGTCTTCCTTGTCGTCTTATTCCTCTAGATCAATGGCCGGCATTCCCGCAGTGATGTCAGACCTCAGCGAAGCATCAAACTTGCCCCCTACCTACCCCTTCCCCCACTCCATGAAAATACTGCGCGTGTACGTGGCGGATTATAGTGGATTGCTGTACTTCGAAGCTTCATTAGTGATACAATGTCTTTCACAGTAGCATATGAATCGAGAGGATATCACACTTACAAGAAAGGCGGTTCTTTCAGTACTCATGTTTAGGATCAGTTACAATTATTCAGGACGCGAACTTAAATATGTACATTCTTAAAATACGAGTTCAAAGAACACAGATTCAGTGATTTTCAAAGGATGGAGAAAGATTTCAATATTTTTGCCACCCCTTTTCATGTTTAAATTGAAAATGTTATCCCGGAATTGCAGTTAGAGGTACTGGATTTGCAGAATGATGGCTTCTTGAAAGCAGAATGTGAAGGTCTCCTGGGGGCTAAATTTTTTTAAAAGATATCCAGTACTACATATCCACTGGTTAGACAGTTTGCTTCAAAAATAATGAATACCGTCATTTCCCATAACTATGGTCCTGGAACATAACTATTGTCCACGATACAACTATTCAAATTTTGTACTCCATAACGTAGTATGTCGTTTATCTATATTTTTGCTGTACTGTAGTTTGAATTCAAGTCACTGCAGCTATCAACGAACGGTCTATGTTACTTCTACAATGATCTTTGAATGGTTGTATCGTGGACCATAGTTGTGTTCCAGGACCATAGTTATGGGAAATGACGGTATGTATTCATCAACCTACCAGTGCGAACAGCTGTTTTCTAAAATGAAATTTATAAAGTCCAGTCACAGTTCCTGCTTAAGCGATGCTCATCTCCTTGCGCAACTGAAAATAGCATGCACAGGCATAAATCCCAATTTCAAAGAAATTGCTTTGAAAAATGATTAATTAAATATCACGTGAATGGACTATTCTAATTACATATGGTAGGTAGGAGTGTAGTGGCGCAACTGTCTGTGATTCCGTCACTGCACTGTAGAGTGCAACCCCTCCCACAGTGTGTAGTTGCCATTTAGATCCTGTCTTGTGGGTTGCGTTCATTTTGCCCACCACTGCTCTATATTGATAATATTTTGCTGTTCTCGTCTCATCAGTTAGACCTGTGAAAACTAATTATTTTTTATTTCTCAATTGTATCTGAAACTAGACTGATTTTAATTCATTTAGAATTTCTTAATTTCTTTTGTAATCTGACCAAGTATTACTTAATTCCACAGGAATACCAATTGAAATGATACCACAGTCTAGTATATACAGTCACGATGCTCAATATGTAGTAAATATGCATCCATAGATAGTTGCCAACCACTAGGATCGCTATTATCGCCTCATCACAGACAATGCGAAATAGTACCTGCACAGTCTATTGTTCCTAGTACTCTCATAAACTCAAGCTTCGTGCCTATATATACTAGATTGTGATGATACTGTCAACTGCATACAGCTGTCGGTAACAAAAATTCCGCTGTAGCGCCTGCTTTTAGATACAACAAAGGGCAGCTTTTGAAAAGATATAGCCATTACGCCAATTTGATGTAATTTAGATGGGTAATTGGTTTGGGATATGTGAATAAGAAGAGGTTATTGGAATGTATTGAATTACCAAGGAGGTATTTCTACTTGGAGATCAAATAAGAACATTAAATGGAGCGAGCATTAATTGAACAGAGAAGAGATTATTGGGTAATCCAGTACAGGTGCTGTATAAGCAACTTTGATGTAAAAAGCAGAATAGTAATTGGGCGATGAAACATCACGTACATTTTAAAACAAAATGTATGCATAAGTGGACAGTTCTTTCCACCTGTCTCTATGTTTTAATTTGAAAACAATGTCGATGTTATTAAATGAGGTGATTCCAATTTTTGTAGAATTTCAATGTTCATAATTAAGGCTGTTACAATAAAAATTGATACAGAACCATTCCCATTTCCAGCTAACTTTCGTCTACTAAACTTTAATGAATAGAGATTAAGATAAGTGGTGTTATTGAAATCTTGCATAATTTTTTTTCAGTCTGCATTTAAATAGTGGGCGGCCGGGTAGCTCAGTTGGTAGAGCAGCTGGCTACGGACTGGAAGGTCCGGGGTTCGACCCCAGGTGGTGACACGATTTTTTCTCGTTGCCAAACTTTCAGAACGGCCCCGAGGTTCACTCAGCCTCCTATAAAATTGAGTACCGGGTCTTTCCCGGGGGTAAAAGGCGGCCAGAGCGTGGTGCCGACCACACCACCTCATTCTAGTGCCGAGGTCATGGAAAGCATGGGGCTCTACCTCCATGCACCCCAAGTGCCTTCATGGCATGTTAGGGGATACCTTTACCTTTTTACCTTTTTACCTGCATTTAAATAGTTTCCATTTAATTCACATTTTAAGAACATTTCAGCCAAATGATCAGAGAAAATATTGGTTGTAGGGAGGCCTGATGAGCTGCAGTGCACATGAAGTACATTTTCTACTTTATTATATTATAATTCACATAAACGTTTACTAAGACAAAGTACAATAATTTGTACTACTTATTGCTCTTTTTCAAAAGGAAACATTATAGAAATTTGCTGCAAGTAATTAATCCTCGCAATCTATCAGGTATAAAATTACGTAAAACTACTTGGGATCTGTTCTGACCCGGATTTTTCTTTATTTTTTCTTAAATTTTTGTTGTCTTCTTATTATTTTATATATGCCATATGATGTGTTATATAATTTATTATAATTATATTATATTTATTTATATTATTGTGTTGTTTTTCTTTTTCATAAGAAACGTTTCATTAATTTTTTATTTACTAAATGTTGAGGTAATACAGTTACAGTATAATGCAGGGTTCCCAGACGCTATGTCCACGAATATTTCGTCCACTGTTTCGTACGTCCCTTTGATATTCTGTAAACTATATATTTTTCGTCCTCTAGTGTTTTATGTCCACTGTTATTCCGTATACAGTTTAAATGTCCATTGTGCTATTTTGTTCTCTGAAAGTTTGGTCCACATTTTGTTATGACCTACATTTATCTTTGTTATCTTTATTACAGTAAGTTGTCCATTTTATTGTCTCGTCCAGTACACTGTGTTCAATATTCCTGATTGTCCATTTGCATAAATGGTTTAAAACTAATACACTATTACTACTATACCACCATCACTACTATAATAACAATAACAATAATAACAACAACAATAATAATAATAATAATAATAATAATAATAATAATAATTAAATAATAATAATGAAAGTGATAAGTATAATTGTTGTGGCCTAGCATGTCCCGCCCTCTTGCGGCTATCATTAAATGTTTTCACTTCAAAATTTAATACTGAACCAATATTTGCATAGAAATTAACATTATTAGGCTACAAAATAATTAAATACATTTCCATAGCAACCCTTCTTTTTTTTAAATTGCATATTGGAAGTACTTGTTACCCAAAAATGAACAAGATATTCGAGGAGAAAATAGTGAAAGATGAATGGAACAGAGAAAAATTCTCTCCGGCACCGGGATTTGAACCCGGGTTTTCAGGTCTACGTGCTGACGCTCTATCCACTAAGTCACACCAGATTCCCATCTCTGTTCCACTCATCTTTCATCATATGATGACTCAGAATTTTTGCACGGAAATATCATATGTAGGCTACTTATATACATCGTAATAATACAGTATATAATATGCGAAAAATAAGCACTTAGTGATTTAAGACGGCGCTTACTCCGTCGAATCCCGGCCACTTAGTCACTCATAACAAGTGTACCTCTACACATGTGTGGACATTGTGCCACTATCATACATCTATAACGCAGTGCATGAGGGTAGGCCACTAGAGGGAACCCAAGAGGTGCAACTTAAACTGAGAGGATTCAATCCAACATCGGGATAGGAATCCGATGTGACTTAGTGGATAGAGCATCAGCACGTAGAGCTGAAAACCCGGGTTCAAATCCCGGTGTCGGAGAGAATTTTTCTCTCTTACACTCATCTTTCATCATATGATGCAGAATTTCTGCACGGAAATGTCATATATATATATATATATATATATATATATATATATATATATATATTGTAAATTTTATTAGTAACAACAATGTAATTTATTCGTCACAACAATAATTCCTTTCTACAATTCACCTTAAACGCTCTCGTCAACAATTGGATCTTCACTCAACACAGTATTCGTTATAGCACTCCACCGACGACAATGACAGTTTACTTGGACTATTACGCACAACAATGAACTGTTAATCTTAACTAATATTTACAAAGCACTATTTACAAATCAGAACTATCAGTTCTCAGTTCACAGTTCTTCTATCTCAGTCACTCGAGTTCACGGTATCTCGAACCACAGACCTTCAGAGACAGTTCACTGTACTCGAACTCGGGTCCCTCCAACTGCGGTCCACTGCACTCGAACTCAGGTCCCTCCAACTGCGGTCCACTGCACTCGAACTCAGGCCTTCGGATGCTGACGCAGATGCGGACGCACACTCGAGTCGAACTCCGGCTGGCTTGCTTGCTCTGGCTTTCTCACTGACTGAATAACTGAAAACTCTGCTCGAGTTCGCTGGTGCTTCTTCTTTTATAGCAAAATCATAGTTGCGAGAATTTTCTACAGGTGTGTAGAGAATTATCTCGATATCTCCACATCGACAGACTTCTGGAATAGTCGAGAAGGTCGTTCCACATTCACTGCGTTAAGTAGCAGCTGCGCGCGCAGCCTTCCCTCGCGTGTAGGCTCCTTTCCCCTTTCCCCGTGAAGCCCGCGCGATATGCTCTCTCGCGGGACGCTGGTCGTGAGTTCGAATCTCACGTCGCTGTCACATTATATATATCGGTACATCGTAATAATACAGAGAATAGTGGACAAAGAAAAACTGGGGAAAAAATTATGGACACAATAATTCTTGACCGAAATATTAATGGACAAATTCTTTGGTGGACGAAATGTTTGCTGGACTAATTTCCTTGGGCAAAATAGCTGTGGACGTGAAATAGTGAACTTTTTGAGTAAAAAAAAAATATATATATATTTTTTTCTTTTTGATCGAAGAGCAACTTTCAGACATTAAGCGTTTCACATTTAATTAAATTAGGACCTAAGGTTATGGAGAAATAATATTGAATTTATTATACATACAGTCCTAAATGTTTAACGGTCAAATATGTAAGCCCTATGTAACAACTTGACCACACAAGTTGCCTCAAATTATTTTCCCTAGGTGCGGGTCGGGCAGGGAATATGAATGATGTCATGAATTTCCTCGTGCTCTGATATGCTCGCGAGCTGTTTTGAATTTCCGGCTGATGTTGTTAATGTTTTAAATAATATTTTAGTGTTAATGAGTTATTATTTCAAGAGTTTGCAATTTGTTGTAACTAATACACAACTGATTTCATACTGTTATAACAGTGATGCAGTGGTGTATCAGTAGTTTTTAGAACAATACATGAGTACACAAATAGTACTAATATTTTGCACTATGAGAGCCGATTTCTCACCCTTCTTTTTATAGTAAAATCTTTTACATCAGCTTCAACATTTTTTTTTAAAATCTTTTTAACTATTCCTGATATTTGTAGGCAGTATCGCGCTGCCGAAGAAACGGAACACACCATCACCAAAAAATGAGCGCTGATTGCTTGACGAAAATTATGGAAAACTTTAAGCTAAAAACCCTTGAGCCACGCAAGTATGGCGCGTGCGCGCGTTCGCTTCTGGGAGCCAAATGAGACACTCAGTATACGCCCGCTGTCACTAGAAAAATTTACCCATTTGAAAATCCCACTATTAGTTATTTTGACTTCGATGTGAATATAATATTCCTGCATCATCAGTATTGTGGAAACTTATGTAAGACTCGGTGATTGTGTTTGGATTCTCACGCCAAGATAATAGTAAACTGCCCTCTTAATAACTCTGAGTCTGAATTGAATCTATGGACGTCCAACAGCGAACGAACCGAGCCCCTAGGGCGAGGCGTGCCGTTGTGAATTATGAACCAGCTTCAGGGACGAGCTCGTGTGTCAAAAAGAAGCCTGAAGGCCAGGCAGGTGCTCCAGCTCGCCTGTACCCCCCGAGGGGCGCCCCTGGTAGCTGACACTGTAACATGGACCACCGTCCATAAGACATTAACTTATCCCGGACGCGACTACCCCAGCGGCAGTCCTCATTTCTGGCAGTCCTGATTTACCGGAGATATTTCCAAACACGTTCTTCAGGAAGGTACTGTGTGATTATTAGCGTTAAGAAGTTTATGCTATAAAACTCATTTAATATGCATGTAAGTATGCCCTTAAAATGTGTAAAATATGCTGAAAAACATGCAATAAAGATTTGTAAAATGTAACATTCTAATTCAAACTCCCATTTATTGTTAAGAAGTACATGTCTTTCCTTCCGCATCTGAAATGAAGATTGAATTGGAATTCACAACCATCGTGTGTCGGGCTCTCTCCATGGTAAATCTGTGCCGTTTGTCTCTGAAAATACACTTGTAAGGAGAGAATATATTTCGATATCATAAGATTTTATTTGTGCGTACTTATAAAACTATGATTGCTACACAGAAAGAGACAAAATGTTAGGCATGTTCGAAGATTTTCCTTTGGGAATATTTCAAATTTTGCACACATTTCATATTGAGGATTTCTTTAAAAAAATCATGGGTTGTTTTGTCTCTAATTTTCTGCCCTGTACTACCTGGAATGTACTTTAAACTAGCTGTGGGAGTATCAAAAATCTTTTTTCTTCGCTGCTCTATATAATACTTTTAACATTTTTATATTCACTGCTTAACTTTATAACTTCCTTATTGTGTTAGCTTTTTGGAAAATTATCTGGCTGAATAGTTTCGAAGTGTTATTCTTCATTGTCGAAAGCCTATTGACAACACACACCCCCAGCACATTTTGAACACTCAACTCAATTTCAAAACACACACCCTTTTCGACACAATCATGAACATACACTACCACAACAGGAAGCCAGAAGATAGCGCGGGACCTTCACTAGATTTTGGACAATGAAAGATAACACTTCGAAAATTTTTCCAAAAAGTTAACACAGTAAAGAAGTTGTAAAGTTTATGAGTGGAAAAATATTTATTGAAGACCTACCATTTCTAGGAAGAAAGGAAAAATGTGCCAATAGAAATTTAAAAATGTCATCAAATTCTTCATTTCACAGTATATTTAGAGCTAAGTACTTCAATTGACACAGAATACCTTGTGTACATGATCTCTCGAATTGACTGTATGTGCTTAACTTAAAACAATTCAGCTATTAACTAACGGAATAAAACAAGTTCGATGGGAAGTGTAGTATTGAGTGCCATAGTTTTGAACAATAAAATCCGTACTGCATATTTGAGGAAGATTTCCTTTACCGTGGATACTAGCTTATCCACTGTAAGGAAAGTCAGTCTAATAATGATTGTTTTCGCAATGAGATGGAGATCATGAAGAAGGCATGTTAAGTGAATGCTATGAGGAAAAATTGTCCATCGTGTGACGAACACCGAGGTAGAGAGATAGTTCATATACAATATTTCCTTAAACTTGAAGCCACAAAGAGAATTGATTTTTTTTAAATTCGTTAGAATGCTAATCTAGTTTAAGTCTTAATGCCAGCTGACAAATAAACTAAATTTTAAAGTAATTTCCAATAATTTTTTTAATATCTGTCTGGATCTCTATGAGGCCAATGTTAAAATATACCACATATTACAGTACATTTATGAAAATATCATGCAGTTATTTAAAAGTTAAAAAAGAAAACATGCGTTTATACTGTATACACAATAAAATTAATCTAAAGAAGTATAAAATGCATTATTCACACAGAAAATTAATCAGCAACAACAGTTCTTTAAAAAATATGCAAATGCATGAACTTCCTAGCCCTAGTCATTTATCAATCGAGTGTGCTACTACTACTTCTACTACTACTACTACTACTACTACTACTACTACTACTACTACTACTACTACTACTACTACTACTACTACGCCTACTACATACTACTCATTAAGAGTCATCTGCCAGTTTCTTTCGGCTTCATCAGAGAAGATGATTATACTCCTTGCCGTATTCCACAATTATTGTTTCAGCTTTGGAGTATCTTCTGATATTTCTATTAACGACTATAGTTTCGCTGTCTACATACAGGCATTTTTAAAATTCTAGTTAAATGTTGTGGGAGTTCTTACTTTATCATAATTTCTCATAACACGTTTCTGTTAATTTCATCGCATATCTTTTGGAAGTCTATAAATTCTGTAGGCCTATAATAATAACTTAATAATAATAATAATAATAATAATAATAATAATGATAATAATAATAATAATAATTTATTTATTTAATCTGGCAGAGCTAAGATCAGTAAGCCTTCTCTTCCGCCCAGCCACACTTTAATTCTAATTGAATACAATTGGTTACATAGTTATTACATTAATATCTAGACCATAAAACAACATGAAAGTAAATAATGAAATTTGGATAAATAATGTTAGTGATACAATAATAAACATTGGTCAGTAATAGTAGTAGTAGTAATAATAATAATAATAATAATAATAATAATAATGAGATAATTTAAATATTTATTATGTGATATATATAACCATTAAACATTGAGAAACGTGAAACATCTATTATTGTTAACAAGAATTGTTAGAAAAATATTTAATTAGCTATTCTTAAATTGGTTTGATGTCTGACAGTCCCTGACATTAAGCCTACTCGGTAGGGACTACCTAAGCCGAGGAATAGCCACAGTGAAAGAAGATGAATATGAGTATGATCGGTGGGATGGAATGGATAATATTGAGGAGTGTTGTGATCGTGTGTCTAGATTATGGTGGGTGGATAAATTTTTAAAACGAGACGAAAGATAGACAAGAGTGGAGAAATGCAATATGTGAAAGAGGAGGGAAAAATAGTGGATTTTCCTACGATCTTTTAGACGGAGCCAGGACAAAATTTCGAGGGATGGTATTATGTATAGACAGTCTGTATTCTCTTTTCGGTGAGCTGTGCTAAGGCGAAGATACAAACTGAGTCTGTCCGTTATTGTATTAATCATTTAGTGATAATGAAGGCTTGCAACTTATGACAAGCATTAAGTAGGCTATTTTCTCTATTGTCAACACAATTATTACGGTTGCTTTTTTTAAATATGGAATCACGTACTGAATCATCTTCCAATCTTCTGAGATATAGCCACTTTCACAGCATTTGTAAAGAAATTTAAAAAATCAGACTTACAATATGTTCAGTGCATATTTAATAATAATAATAATAATAATAATAATAATAATAGATCACCTCTGTGGTGTAGGGGTCAGCATGCTGGTCTCTTACGCAGAGGGCCCGGGTTTCATTCCCGGTCGGGTTGAATTTCCTTTGAGGTTTTTCAGAGTTTTTCCTCAACCGTACGAAAAATGCCAGGAAATTCGGGCCACAACATCCCTGAATATCACCGGTCTCATTCATCACCGAAATCATATTCATAAAAAATCAGTAATACATATACAGTTGCCATCTAGTTCACAACAATAGAACCAGTCTCAACAATAGTACACAGGCCTTCGGATTTCAACCAAATGATTAATTCGCGATATTACTAAAGATGTTAAAGCGAGCATAAATAACAGTGACGGAAAAAAATAAAATTAATAATAATAATAATAATAATAATAATAATAATAATAATAATAATGAGTGTATGTTTTCCATAAAATTAGGAGAAATAGATGTGTTAGAGAAGAAGGAAATAAGGATTTTAAGAAGAAATTTGAGACCAATTCAAACAGAAAATAGGAAGTTTAGACAAAAGCAGAATGAAGATATTTATAGGAATGAAGAATGTGTACGAATGTCTGATAGATCACAAAAGAAGAATTAGATGGTTCGGCCATTAAATGAGATTTAAATTTCAGACTTACGAAACGAATTTTCCAACATATTATATGAGAATAAGAACGGTAATCAATGGTTGCAAGGGATAAGAAAAGACATAAACGAGATGAGGATAACAGAAGAAATAATACAGGATAGAATAAAGTTTTGAAGGTTAACGCAAAACTTTGGTTTCCAGGTGAAGGAAAGGTAGAAAACAAATAACATCAGGACAGAAGAATAAAACAAAAAAGACATAGTGACAGGACGAAGAACTATTGAAAAACCAGAAAGGAAGTGGAAAAGAAGAAACGGAAATAAATGCAATGGGTTGCTTCACGTGATCCCTAGATGGCCTGAAACGAAAAGAAGTAGGCCTATAATATTAATATTAATATTAATATTAATATTAATAATAATAATAATAGTAATAATAATAATAATAATAATAATAATAATAAGAAGAAGAACAACAACAACAACAAGTATTTTTATTCTCGACGTGCACAACTTCCAAGACACTATGATCATGTGCTTAAGATAATATAAAAACTATACCAGATGTTGGACATACTGTGCGATGGGAGCTAATATTCAATTCTAAACTGGAAATTAAATCTGGATTAGCCGGATTTGTAAAACCGCTTGAGGTTTAAACTTTTCATCATTCACAATCAAATGTTATTGTCAAATTCTTGTTTTTTTTTTAATTTTCTCTTGCATCAAAGGTTTGATATAGGTAGCCTACAATATGGTGAGTGACAGTAAAAACATTGCAAATGTTCAAGCACGCCGTACCAGTAATTTTCAGATATGATGCAAGCCCATGGACAATTTCCATTTCATCTTCATCTCCTTCCAAGGATCCTGTCCGCTTAATGAAGAAAAGTTATGCCTTCGAACTTGAAGGAGAAGTGAAATTTACAAACGTAAATCATCGCAACCTGAAACTTTTAACAAAGGACTAATTGCCTCTGACTCCGAAGTTCCTTGCGCTTTAGAGTAATTGTTTTTGCAGGGAATTGCTTCTCGGAATTGCGGCGTTTTGAGTGTATTTTACCGACTGATATTAATAAAAACTACCTTTTTATGTACCGCGCCGTGAGAAAATGGATGATGTACCAGGTGGTAAATCCGCGGCGAAATTCACAGAATTTTTAGTTGAAACATCTGTCTGCGAGACAGTCCCGTGTGAATGACTCTGAACATCGAATTCTTGGCTCGAAATTTTAGTGGCAGAATGCAAGGATATGTGCATTAATCTGTGAGGAATTGCAGTAGTTCCAGTAATACTCAAGTGGATAGTAGTGTTTTGACGGGAAAAAGCTATACCATGAGTGAATCGTTTGTAATTAATTTTATAACTTTAGAATTTATGGCTATCATTGTTCTATAGCAAGTAATTGCTGTAATTGTAAAACGGTAGCCATAACATTTGCGAAAGGGGATAAAATATTAACTTTTTTTTTTTGCAATTTTTGTATCTATTGAAAGAAACAGGAATAAGAGATTGTAGTAATTATAAATTAAATATGAACAGAGGTTAAAGGACTGAACGTATTAGGAAATACCACAAGAAAAATAAAATCTTCTGTGTTTTAAAACACCCTATTACCTGAGAGTGTGAAATATAATGTAAACCAAAATTCACTGTATATCTGCAAAATACCATGATGTCCAAAACTGTTACAAAATGTGAATACGGTAATAATTTGCTTTCAAATTGAATTAAATTTAAAATGTAACATTATTGAGGATAGAGGAGTCGGCTTCCAGATATGGAGGGTAGCTGCTAATATATTGAATAAACAGTTGTGGACAGCCCATAAGGGGTGCTCCTCCAGCTTGGGGGTTGGGCGAAGGGCTAACAACCCATCACCGTAAAAAACAGCTTGTTACGAAACCATACAATAAGAAAAATGGAAATATAAAAGTTGGAAATTTATCCTTCGAAGAGATGGAAAAAAATTAAATATCTTGGAGCAACAATAACAAATATAAATGACTCTCGGAAGAAAATTGAACACAGAATAAATATCGGAAATGTCTGTTATTATTCGGTTGAGAAGCTTTTGTCATCGAGTCTGCTGTCGAAAAATCTTAAAGTTAGAATATATCACCGGTTGTTCTATATGGCTGTGAAACTTGGACTCTCATTTTGAGAGAGGAACAGAGATAAAGGGTGTTTGAGAATAAGGTTCTTAGGAAAATATTTGGAGCTAAGAGGGCTGAAGTTACAGGAGAATGGAGAAAGTTACACAACGCAGAACTGCACGCATTCTTTATAATATCTGACAAAATTAGACGTTTGAGATGGGCAGGGCATGTAGCACGTATGGGCGAATCCAGAAATGCATCTAAAGTGTTAGGTGGGAGACCGGAGGGAAAAAACCTTTGGGGATGCCGAGACGTAGATGTGAGGATAATATTAAAATGGATTTGAGGGAGATTAGATATGATGATAGAGGCTGGATTAATCTTGCACAGGATAAGGACCGATGGCGGGCTTATGTGAGCGCGTTAATGAACCTCTAGGTTCCGTAAAAGCCATTTGTAAGTAAGTAAGTAAACATTATTGTACAATGAAATATTAATTTATTATTCATGTGGACAAAGAGAGTAATTTTAAATTAATATTCTAGGTACAGTATGTGAAATATTTTTAAATAAAAGTATTTTTTCTGCTTTCAACTATTATAAAGAGCTGAAATATTTTCAAGGAAAAGTAATAGGCATTTGTGTCTTTAGTAGTCTATGTAGCTGAAAAATTTGCAAACGAAAGTAATTTTTCTACTATTAATGTTCGAAGTAGTTGTAATATTTTTAAACATAATTAATTTTCCCGTTGCTAATATTCGAAGTATCTGTAATATTTTTCTACAAAAGTAATTTTCCTATTGTTCATATTCTAATCAGCTGAAATATGATTAAGCAAAAATAATTTTCCTATTTTTAATATTCAAAGAAGCTTAAATATTTTTTAACCAAAATACTTTCCTGTTGCTAATATTCTAAGTAACTGAATAAAAGTAATTTTCCTGTTTTTAATGTTGGAAGAAACTGAAATGGTTTTAGATAAAAAGTAATTTTCCTGTCATTAATATTTTATGTACGCCTTACTAGTGACTGAAATACTTTGAAACAAGAGTAATTTTCCTATTATTAATATTCTAATAATCTGAAATATTTCTGAACAAAAGTAATTTCTCAGTTGTTAATATTCAAAGCAGTTAAAAATGTTTGAACATATTTTGAAACAATGGTAATTTTCCTGTTATTATTATTGCCAATAGCTATAATGTTTTAAAATATAAGCAGTTTTTCCGTTATTAATATATATTCGAAGTAGATAAATATTTTTAACTCAAGTAATTTTCCTCTTGTTAATGTTTCAAGTAGCTGAAATATTTTTACACGAATGTAATAATTTTCCTGTTGTTAATATTTTAACTAGTAGCTCAAATATTATCAATTTTCTCTTGTCAATTTTCTAAGTAGCATACATATTTTCAAACAAAAGTAATTTTCCTGTTGTTAATATTTGTGAATAGCTGAAATATTTTAAAAGGAAATTAATTTTTCTAAATTTAAAATTCCAAGTAGCTGAAATATTTTTAAACAAAAGTAATTTTCCTGTTTCAATATTAGCCTATAAGTACCGGAAGCTGAAATCTCTTTTCTTTTTCGGAAGTAATAATAAATCATAAGAGCAGGTGAACAATAGTAATGTTACATATTACTACTCGTAGAAATCTAAACTTTTTTCCTTTTTGTCTTAAGAAATGGAGTAATGAGAGTGTTGTTTCTTACTAAAACGTATCTGTCTTACAGGTTAGTTTTCGGTTGCTGGTAAAATTCATGTTAGGAAATAATAAGTTAATTAAGTAGTAAAATATCGCTGCAATCGAAAAGTATTGGGAATAAATTTGAATAAGGAACAAAAAAAAAAGTTTCCTTCCCAGGCAGGATTCGAACCACGAAAGTATTAGTTACCAGTCTATCGTGCTCTGGAGTGAACAAGGCTCTGAAATCAGCTACAAGGGTCGGTACGGTTTTTTTTTTTGCCACTACTGTACACTTCCATATTGTAAAACCGTTGTGTAAAAATATGCCTTCATTTCTTGACATTAATATAGAAAAGGGGTATTACGAGATTCCCCACCAGACTCGCAGAAGGGAGTGTCCGCAACCTTCGTCCCATAATAAATAGTCGCACCTTATTTGATGGCTATATTTTCCTTACGTTGTATATTTATATTAGATTCCTCCTGAGATAAGAGTAAATTATTTCCAACTAATGGTCACGTAAGCTCCAATTAGTGCTGACGCAGAGGCGTGTGTTTTTCTTGCATAATTTAACACGAATGAGCTGTGGAAGTTTTTTGTTCGGATTTACTATTTCTGTGTTACGGTGACGAGGCCACCTGGGGGCATCTACGGGTGTAACTAATTTGGAAACACTTTGCCGAGGAGAAATTAATACCACGTGATGAATATCAAAAGAAACAATTCGAAACATGTAAATTCTCTTTAGAAAGAGTTGCGGCAGACCGCTTTGAAATAATATGGCAAGGAGTTCAAGAAATAAAGCAGTAATTCTGTGTTCTCACAAATTAAGCGTAAAGAAAAATATTAATCTAATTAGAGCATTATTTTATATGTACAGTACAAGGCGAACGGAATAAAATACGATATTTTTTAAATACAAAATTCCTTTTGCCCTGCATGTAGTATCGGAGGCATAGTTTCGGCATTCTAATCTCTTATTTGGCATTATTCCTTTACGAGTAATAGGCCTACTGAATTATTCTTAAAGTGAACTAATACCACAGTCTAATACAGTGATGTCAAAGCAAGCGCATTTTTCTGACCTTGACGACGTGCGCGGGCAGCAAGCGCTAAGTATGGAAAGAGGAAGGGTTGTGTATATGAATAAGCAACCTGTTGGATTAAGAAAACAGTGGTGCACAAACTTCAAACGGAACGTGAAATTTTATATCGTTATTTTTATATGGCTTCTTTCTGTTTAATATTATCTATATTGTCTGTAAAACAAAAGTACTAACACTGATTTCTTAATGTTACACTTGTGTTTTAAATCTTAATAACATTATAGAGAGTTAAGAAGGAATAATCACTTAAATTCCATAGTAGTATAATATTATACTGTATTAAGTGGATGAAACACATCATTAATAAAGAAAGTGATATTCCAAAGAAAGAGATTGAGTATGACATGATAAGTTGGAATTTATCTTTAGCCTTACAAAAGTAATCAATAAACTAATCAAAACAATATTACAGTACAAAGCAAAGTTACCTAGTTACTGTATCTGTTTTAAGTGTAACTAATATTGCATAATAAAACTCTTATCGCATTATGCTTTTAAGGTGATATTTGTGAGCAACTTCCTATCATCAGAATATTAAATTATTTTCTCGAAATCTGCTGAAGCTATGGAGCTGACATTTTTACAACACATGGGCACGTATCTTTTGCTTATGATGTAACAGTAGTTGCTTTGTTAATTCATTTCGTTACAAACAATTTCCATGCGAATATTTTCAAAATTTTCAATACTATCTTCAGTACTACGTATATACGGTATATTAGATTTACGAAAACATTCTGTAAGGCTACTAAATAAATAGGCCTATACCTGAAAATTTCACTTTTCTATACGAAAAGTTGAGAAAATATTTCTTTTGAATAAAAAATCAAACTTGTGAAAAATGAGCATTAAAATTAAAACCTACATTCTTATAATGCACTTATACTTCTCAGTCAAATATAAAGATTAACATGGATACAATTTTAATAAGTTCTCATCCCTTTATCTATTGAATAAGTGCTGGCCATCCCCGAATATAGCTCGACCAAGCGGTATATACCACCTCTTTCGTCTGTCTCTTTCCTTTCCGCTGTAAAGCGCTCAGGCTCTCCTGGGCTCTAAAGCGCGCGCTTGCTCCTGTGGGCATCAATTGACATGCCTGGTCTAGTATATACAGCCACGAAGCTCAATACGTAGGGAATATGCATCCATAGATAGTTGCTAACCACTAGGACCTCTACTATCGCCTCATTGCAGACAATGCGAAATAGTACCGGCACAGTCTATTGTTCCTAGTACCTTCAACATCTCAAGCTTCGTGACTGTAATACTAGACTGTGCCAATACCTAAGCTTCAGACTGTGATGTACGCGACGAATAAGGTGCAGTTTCAAGCCGCGTGGAAGTCACTGTCTTCATTTCGAATCCAGGATACGACACGGATATCCTTTACTGTTTTAGTTATAATCAAAGCTCCTTGCCGATCATTGTTTTCCCATTTTTGTCTAATAAATTGCAATGTTGGTGTTTGTATTCGGGGAAAAACTAGATATAAGACCTACGTCATTCAAATGAAACCAAGCCATTACTAATATACAAATAATTAAACTTACTGCTTGATACTCGTGTCGCCCTGGGTGGCATAGGCGGTATAGCGCTGGCCTTCTGTGCCAAAGGTTGCGGGTTCGATCCCGGCCCAGATCAATGGCATTTAAGTGTGCTTAAATGCGACAGGCTCATGTCACTAGATTTAGTGGCATGTAAAGAACTCCTGCGGGACCCAATTCCGGCACACCGGCGACGCTGATATAACCCCGGCAGTTGCGAGCGTCGTTAAATAAAACAATTTAAAAAATGTTATACTCGTCATGGTTGTTACGCATTTCCACTGTGACACCAGGTGACGGATATCGGCTTGATGGAATCCCTGGTCCAGAGGTGAACCAAAATGTAACAGCATTTTGCACCGATATTTTCAATGGAAATGTAGTTCCCTTGAGAAGTTTGTTCAAATCTCCAAAAATATGAAAATCGCATGGATATAAGTGTGGGGGCTATAAGGGAGGTATGGTAGTGCTTCCAAGCGAAATTCGTCCCTTGTTGATCTGACAGTAAGACCTGGATAATTGTTATGGAGTAAAATCACTATTTTTTTCTCAAAAGATCTGGATGTTTATTATGGATGCTTTTATCTAAGATGCCCGAGAGTGTCTGTATAGCGCTGGGCATTGATCTTATGTGCATAATCCGGAAATTCCACTAGCAATCGAAAAAATGATAACACGACTTTTCTTGAATTTCATTGCAACTCATACTTATTTACTTACATACTTAAGGATTTTAGAGAACCCGGAGGTTTATTGCCGCCCTTACATAATCCCACCATCGGTCCCTATACTGAGCAAGATTAATCCAGACTCTACCATCATATCCCACCTCCCTCAAATCCATTTTAATATTATCCTCCGATTTACGTCTCCGCCTCATCAAAGGTCTGTTTCCCTCAGGTTTTCCAACTAACACTCTATAGCTATGCATTTCTGGATTCGCCCGTGCGCGCTACATGCCCTGCACATCTCAAACGTCTAGATTTAATGTTCCTAATTATGTTAGGTGCAGAATACAATGCGTGCAGTTTTGCATTCTGTACCTTTCTCCATTCGGTCAATCTAGAGCAGGCCTGCACAAGGTTTGCGCTCTCCGAGCCGGCTCACAGCTCATGAGCGGAATTCAGATATTAGCTGCGCTCTGTATAAGGGTGGACTGGAAGAAGGGGTGGATCTCGTACAAATTAAACACAAAAGGAAGTACTATTACGAGTGCTTATGAAATGAATTCCCGTTGAGTGTTTGCAAAACTATCTTGGACTATTATTAATTAATAAAGAAGTATTTATTTTACAGAAGTAATAGAAATTCTATACGCTAATATGTTTTCGCGGGATATCAGCCGAGTTAAGATTTTGGAATGCTCCAAGCTTTCGACTGCTATCTCTGCAGCCATCTTCAGGGAAGTGATGTCCGAACAGAAAGACGAAAGGTTATATAGATGTTAGGCTGTCTCAGGTGAAACGGGATTGGTTGGCGGATCGGCCAATCCGGGGCCGGGAATTGTCATCGCTCGTAAGCTCCGCCCCTCCCGGGATTCCTGCGTGAAGTTTGGCGGGCGGCGAGCCCTGTTCCGCCGGTTGGAATCGGTTGCCGTCCTCGGTCCGTGATCTTCATGACCTTGATTGTAAGAGGGCCTGAGTTGGTCTAAGGCCGGTGTCCATGCCTGACTGAGCTGGAGTCCACTGTCTCTGTTAAAGTTGTTTTTCTCCAGCTTGATCTCTATGGCCTCCTTGATTGTACGATACCAGTAGTGGCTTGATTTGTTAATGACCTTGGTGTGGTCAAACAGTATTTTATGCTCCTTTTCTATGCTGTGTTGCGCCACTGCAGATTTTTCCGGGTAATACAGCCTCAGGTTCCTCTTATGTTCTTTGATTCTGTCTTCTATTGTGCGGCCAGTCTGCCCTATGTATACTTCGCCACACTCGCATGGAATCTTGTAAATCCCTGGAGTCCTTAAGCCCTGACTGTCTTTAACCTGACGTAGATGACTCCGGATTTTGCTCTGTGGTTTATGGATGGTTTTGATATTAACCTTCTGGAGGATTCTGCTTATTTTGTGTGACAGGCTCCCGCAGAATGGAATGAAAGCTTTCTTTGTCGGTTCTTGCTTGCTGTCTTGCTCGCCGCCCGCCAAACTTCACGCAGGAATCCCGGGAGGGGCGGAGCTTACGAGCGATGACAATTCCCGGCCCCGGATTGGCCGATCCGCCAACCAATCCCGTTTCACCTGAGACAGCCTAACATCTATATAACCTTTCGTCTTTCTGTTCGGACATCACTTCCCTGAAGATGGCTGCAGAGATAGCAGTCGAAAGCTTGGAGCATTCCAAAATCTTAACTCGGCTGATATCCCGCGAAAACATATTAGCGAACCAACGCCGAGAAAGCCTCAAATCATACAGAAATTCTATAGCTACTTAAATGTACAATATCATTTTGTTATATTTTTATTTATTAGTACATCAAAACGAGGTTTTATGCTGTTGGCAGCTGAAAGGAACAGTAGCCTACTGATCGTAATGAAACATCAGTTACAGATGTTCGATGTCTGCTTTTATTAAAGTTGATTATAGAAAACAGTTGCTCACAAATATAAATGTTGAGCTAAATATAGCAATCATTTTCACAGCCAGCCTGTGTAGTCGTGGATATTATTGCTTATGTTTAGTCTTGTAAAACTCAACCAGGCTAGTAGTATTATTCAAACGATCTTTAGCCCTTAGGTCACATTGAATATCAATAAGTTCGAGCTGTAAATCGTTAAATGGTAAATGTTATGTTCCGTCTTTTAGATTCCTCAATACTGTACTGTAGCAGTAGGTCAGCAACGTGAAACAGTTACTGAGAATAGGCCTACACGCTGCACTCACTAGATAGCTGAGTGGTCATTTCCCTCTCCTCTACCTATAGCAAGTGTATGTCATTCTGACGTATCTTCCTCTCCTTTTCGGCGAGCGGTAAACACGGCTCTCCCGCTCCGAAGGAGCGCGCGCGCTCATTGAGCGCTGTTTGTGCAGGCCTGATCTAGAGCATCCACCAGCCACTGAACGAATACTGCACACTTTTATCAACAGTAATCTCACTAGACGTTTTGATTTATCTAGAGAAAATCAAAACTCGAGTGGGATTTAATTGACTATTACACGATTAGAAGAAAGTATATAAAGATTAGAAGTAACGAAGTACTCCAATACAATAAAATATTAATTGACTTACGAAAATACAACTATCTTCAAATGTATTATTGTACCATCTCAACATTACAAATATTACGCTAGATGCATGCTAGATGGCAGTAGTGTCTTTATACAGACACTGTAATGATTACTATTCAATAAATCTTAATATTAAACAATCTCTGATACGTGACTATCCATAATATCATATAGCAGAAGTTCTTTTTATCCTCTCAGAGCAGAAGCTATAACATAACCTAACTAATATACACAAATGTTAGAAAAGTTTTAATTAACGACGATGACATAAAAAATAAACATGAATAATTTTAAAAGGAATAATTATTGAATGTACAATTTTCAAATTTGAATGTGGTTGGTGGTTCAATTGATGTTATATTGGACGTGTGCGTAATAGAAGTGGAACTCGTTGATTTAGGTCTACATGGTGTATTCAACTTATTCAGGATTTCCGAATGAATACTTTTAAAAGGAATAATTATTGACTGTACAATTTCCAAATCTGAATGTGGTTGGTGGTTCAATTGATGTTATATTGGACGTGTGCGTAATAGAAGTGGAACTCGTTGATTTAGGCCTACATGGTGTATTCAACTTATTCAGGATTTCCGAATGAATAATTTTAAAAGGAATAATTATTGAATGTACAATTTTCAAATCTGAATGTGGTTGGTGGTTCAATTGATGTTATATTGGACGTGTGCATAATAGAAGTGGAGCTCGTTGATTTAGGCCTACATGGTATTCAACTTATTCAGGATTTCCGAATGGTGCTCTTCATTTATTTGTAAATCGGATTTCTGAAGATGCATAGGTATGATCAGTGATTTTTATTCATTCTTGTTCTTGAATGCCAATGCGAGTCATATTTGAAACTGCTGTGCGTCGACTGGAGTGGTTTGTAATTTTATATATATTTTTGACGTCCAGACCAGCGCAGTTTCAAATGTTGGCAAACAAAGAAACAAATGCTAGGGACGCGATAAAATTGTGCGATAAGCAGCCATGATTGGTTGAAATATGTCCTTTCGTACCGTTTTATTGGTCAAAAGTAGTATGACGTAGTAAGAGTGTAATAGTCACTGATAATGTGGCGCTATAAACCAATTTTCAATACTTTTATCACAACCACAACACATTTAAAATCTTATTGTACCATATATATATATATATATATATATATATATAATTATTACTACATTAACACATTTAGTATATCACGAAACATGTAAAATGTAATTATTATGAAAGTCGCCATAGCGTCTTCTTTGAGTTAGTAGTATTAGTACGATCCACTTCCACTAGATGGAAACCAACACGATTGGCAGAGCCGGCAATACATGAAAACGAAATGATACTAAATGTGAGGAATGTTACTACAGGTGTGTAGTACTATGTGACAGTTTAGGGTAGGTTTGATTAGGTGTGTATTATGTGACAGGTTAGGTTAGGTTTGATTAGGTGTGTAGAATTATGAGAAAGATTAGGTTAGGTTTGATTAGGTGTGTAGCATTATTACTACGTCGGCAACAGTTACATTAAATAAATATGGCGGTTTTGTTTATAAGTAAAGTACGTATTTAGGGTGGGTCGGGTGGGCTTACATCTCTCCTAGTTATCACACCAATTTCTACTAATTAATACTATAAATCCAGTATTTTATCGAGTTCCTGTAGTGACTGGGACATAAGAAAGATTCACTCTCCATTCTCCTGAACTTAATTCCTCTTACGTCTAAATATGTTCCTTATTCTCAAACACCCTGGAGCGTTTAGCAGCAGAAAGAGATAAACAGGGACGACTAAAGGGCTATTCACAATGAAAATTAAACATAACTGTAACATAAACACAGAAGTTTGCGCCCAGGCTACCAATTAATGTGATCATTCACAATGATTCACATAAACATTGACATAAACATTACCGTAAGACGTTAACATGAAAGTTTGCAAACTCCAAACTTTCATGCTTATGCTTACGTGATTTGCAAACAGAACACAATCGTGGAGCGCTGAAGTATACGACAGAATATGAGGAAATGGTGTCGTTGTTACGTTTCCATGGTTACCAAGTATGTTTGCTGTTATGTTTATGTTCCCATCGTGAATGATGGTATGACTTTTTGATTTTACCGTAACGTTTACATTCTTAAGTTAACGCTTACGTCATGTTTAATTTTCATTGTGAATGAGCCTTAAAGCTTCTACAGCTGGAAGGACGACATTAAGGAAGCCATGTAGCAAAGGGGACTTAAGGAAGCAGACTGTATGAATAGAGCTAATTGGGAACTGCGGAGAGACAAACAACAGTTAGCACTTACGCAGGTCTACATATTAGTTCGAAATTAGGTCTACATTATTTCCTCAATCGATACAATTCTTTTCATTATTGCAGGGCAGACGACTGCAAGATGCACCTCTAGGAACCCTAATTGCTTCACACCGTGTGACGTGAGCCGGATATCACTCACCCACTCACACCTCTTCCTGACGCCGTCTATCGCGAACTGTTTGGCAACTTGTTAATGAGATGACGGCTATCACACCGCCTCTTCCGGCACGCGAGAGCTTTCCCACGGAGCCACGCATAAGGGCGCGGAGTGCCAAATCATAACTTGACCTCAGCAGCCGACGCAGTTTCTGGGAAGAGCCTCGATCATGTGAGCGGGAGGGCGGTACTACTTGGACGATAACGCCCTTTACAACATCGTGTTACACAGACATAAGTCCAACGTGTTTTGTGTTTCGAGGATTAATAATTACTGTACAATTTGAGATGAACTGAATCGTTAATTCGTTAGGATGACTTACTTCTAAGAAGAGGCTTTGGGTTTGACCACTGATTAGCGTCCGATAAAACTTCCTTCAATTTCTCCAAGAATAAGCTAGACCTTTAATCGTACGAAATAAAAAACGAAGGCCGATCGCGTTTGAAAATAGCGAGACGACGACAGTACGTGAGAAGTCGAATAATATGCATTCCATTACACTTCTCAATTTTATTTCGTAATTGCTTCTCTATGACTACCGTCATTATCGACGGCGAATGCGAAGAATAATTGAACATCACGGAGATACAAATAAATAAATAAAAGTTAAATAAATATACAAATGAATAAGCAAATAAATAAATAAGTGGATGAATGAATGGATGGATGAATGAACGAACGGGCGGACAGACAGACAAAAAAGACATACAAACAGAAAAATAAATAAATAGAGTACGTAAGTAAGGAAGTAAATTGTTTATTCTTAACTAAACAAATACATGAATTTCAATGGAAAAACTATTTTGGGCAGTTAATAAATGTACATAGGCCAAATAGAAATGATCAGGATGATATTGAAATACAAACTGCTGACCCATTTATACCCGAACCCACGCTTTTTGAAGTCGAAATTGCCATAGAAAAGCTGAAAATGTATCAGCCTCCAGGTATCGATCAAATTCCAGCAGAATTAATACAAGAGAGTGGAAACGCATTATCTAGTGAAATTTATGAGCTTGTATTTGCTATTTGGGAGAAGGAAATTGTACCAAAACGATGAAAGGAGTTCATATTAAGGGGCAAAAGATTAATTGTAGTAACTTTCCAGGAATATCACATTTGTTGACGTCGTACAAAATTTTGTCCATTATTCTTTTGAGAAGATTAACTTCGTATGTAGACGAAATTATTGGGGATCATCAATGTGCTTTTAGGCGTAATAGAAAAAATATTGATAACTTGATAAGATTTTTTATATTTGACAGATATTGGAGAAAAAATGGGAATATAAGGGCACACCTACATCAGTTATTCATAGATTTCAAAAAAGCATATGACTCGCTTAAGAGAAAATATATATTATAATATTCTTATTCAATTTGGTATTCCAAAGAAAGTAATTCGATTAATTAAAATATGCCTCAGTGAAACATACAGCAGAGTCCGTATATGATAGTTTCTATCGCAAGCTTTTCCAATTTACTGCTGGCTAAAGCAAAGAGATGCACTATCACCTTTACTTTTTATCTTTGCTCTAGAATATGTCATTAGGAAAGTCCAGGAAAGCAGAAGGGGTTTGGAATTCAACGGGTTACATCAAATGCTTGTTTATACGGATGATGTGAACCTGTTAGGAGAAATCCACAAACGATTAGGGAGAACACGTTAATTTTACTTGAAGCAAGTAAAGAGACAGATTTGGAAACAGATAAATCCCCCCCCCCAAAAAAAAAACAAAGTATATGATTACGTATGATTGTACGCAATGGAAATATAAAAATTGGACATTTATCTTTGAAGAGGTGGAAAAATTCAAATACCTTGGAGTAATATATATGACACTCGAGAGGAAATTAAACGCAGAATAAATATGAAGGGTTTGCGGGAAAAACGATGAATGTCACAATTCTGTTAAAGTTGATGTCATTATCTAATTCAATGGATCACTACGAAATTTAGTGTTGTTTTTATAAAAACTAGTAAAAAGGAGAATTACCACCACGAATACAGTGATCCTTTCCTTTATTTTCTATAGAAACAGCACTACAATTTGCAGTTATAGACTCAATTTGATCACTATCTAATCCTTAACAGAAATGTGACATTCATCGTTTTTCCCGCAAACCCTTCATATGGGGAAATGCCTGCTATTATTCCGTTGACAAACTCTTGGCAACCAGTCTGCTTTCAAAAAACTGAAAGTTAGAATTTATAAAACAGTTATTTTACCGGTTCTGTATGGTTGTGAAATTTGGAGCATCACTTTGAGAGAGGAACAGAAGTTAAGGGTATTTGAGAATAAGGTGTTTAGGAAAATATTTGGTGCTAAGAGGGATGAAGTTACAGGAGAATGGAGAAAGTTACACAACTCAGAACTGCAGACATTGGATTCTTCACCTGACATAATTAGGAACATTAAATTCAGACGTTTGAGATGGGCAGGGCATGTAGCACGTATGGGCGAATCCAGAAATGCATATAGAGTTTTAGTTGGGAGGCCGGATGGAAAAAGACGTAGATGGGAGAATAATATAAAAAATAGATTTGAGTGAGGTTGGATATGACGTTAGAGACTGGATTAATCTTGTACAGGATAGAGACCGATGGCGGGCTTATGGGAGGGCGGCAATGAACCTTCGAGTTTCTTAAAAGCCGCAAGCATGTATAAGTTTATAGTTTAATAAAAAAATCAAACTGTCTTGTTAGAGAAAGTTCCAACTATATTACTTTCCCCATCTATCATCTCACTTTTACTTGAAATTTGTCGTTGCAGTTTTCGGTAATGATTTAGCTGTTTTTGCAATAAATGGTAAATCTAATAAGTTCAATTGCAATTGATACAGTAGGAATTTAACTTCTCTTGCAGCATGACCCACTTCTCTTTCTCGACTTTATGTGGTTTGTAACTGTTTTTGCATGAGTTTAAAATATTCTATTCGTAACCAAGGAGCAAAAGAATCCACGGGTACCAAAATTTATGTGTTATATAGCTTTATGCCAATGACCTACTCTTATGTTATATGTTACGTTATGTTTTGTATTGTAGTTATAAGAAAATCTGCTAAAGTTATGAGATTAGAACCCTCTATGATGTGTCGTCCAAGCTGGTGTAAAGGAACGGATAATAGGCTACAGAAAATGAATAGTTGAAAGTCGAAGAAAATAGCATAAAACCTGCCTTTTGTCAGACTGCAGGAGCGCACATGCCTGGCACTGCTTACCATGCTCATTCGTTTCTCTAAAACCTTTACGTCGTTAGACCTGATATGAACAGTCTTCGACTACATATAGAAGTGTGTCATACTAAATTGCTATTGGCAGACGGAAAGGGGAATTACTCGCTACTGTTTAGAGATAGTGCAACATATTATTCATAGTAGATACGTTATATTTAAGTTGTCACTTGCGATACAAGTTAACACTAATTTGCCAGTATTGTAATCTAAGTGTGCCTGCGCTAGAGGCAAGGTTACTCAAATACTATTTAGTAGAAAAACTTTTTATGCTATTTCCCAAACCAGTTATTTTGTAATGGCAACTACATTTTTGTACTTCACTTTTGCTCTATAGTCTATAGCCAGGATGTCAAAGCGCATCCATTGCATGCTCTCAAGAACCCGCACATTTCTTTAAGGGTTATGATTGTACTTTATCTTGCTAAAAAATGAATCTTGTTGAACATCTCTGATCTGTAGTATTTACCGGTGTGTAAAATTTCAACGGGATTTCGATCTGGTATCGAGCGTTCCTTTGTATAATAATTTCGGAGCAGATTAAAATCACAATTTATGTCCTCTCAAATAGATTACAGAAAAATTAATGTGTGTTACAAATATCTGTTAAAAATTTTACTCAAATACGCATTTTCAGCTATTTAATTTGCAAAAGGTAGATTTTGACATATTTGTAGTCTGCCCGGGCATTTGTATACAGGAGTTACTCATAACCAGACTGAAGATTTTGCTTATTTTCATTTTTTCTAACATGTGCAAGACATGTTAGTTAAAATATACAGGGTTGTTTCCGATCTCTGGTAACGAATTTGAATGACATCATGTGCGTCAGGAATCACACCGACAGCTGAATTGCGGCGAGAGATGACAGACCAGTAGTGATTGATTTCATAATCAGAGTGCACGGTGTATCACAGTAGCAATGCCCAAGAAAATCGAGCCTTTTTGGGAGGGGTACATAACAACCCTTTCCGATCCAAGTACAGGTACGTGAAAATCATAGGAGCCTGCAAAAAACATGGTTTCATTATTTCCAAGAAAGGCATCTTGTGTGTACCTAATAAGACTGGCAAAGCTCGGATGGGATTAATTCCAGAGTGGAAAAATCAAGAAAATCCGCACCTCCCCCCGTCACAAGTCGCCGCACCCCACGGGATGATACAAATTAATTCCATTCGAGCTTTACCAATCTTATTAAGTACACAGAAGATGACTTTCTTGGATATAACTAAACCTCGTTTATTGCAGGCTTCTTTTATTTTCACTTAACTGTACTTAGCATCGGAAATGATTGTTATGTACCCCTCCCAAAAAGGCTCGATTTTCTTGGGAATTTCTGCTGTGAGTCGCCGTGCACTCTAACTATGAGATCAGGATCACTCACTACTGGTCTGTCGCCTCGCGCCACAATCCAGCTGTCGTGTGACTCCTGACGCACATGATGTCATTGAAGTTCGTTATCAGAGATCGGAAACAACCCTGTATTGTATTACGCCTCATTCCATTGCCATTTTAATTATGGTATTAGACTCTGGGCAAATTGTCCACGTATTAATGAAATTTTTGTATTACAAAAGAAAGCTGTTCGAATTTTATCAGGTAGTAATGAAGTAGCACGTTGCAAACCATTGTTCATTAGATATCAAATTATGACACTTCCATCTTTGTATTTGTTATATGTTAAAATAAATGAATCTCAGTTTCATGGGCGTGAAGACTATTCATAGGCACGCTACCAGATATTATAATGATATTCAGTTACCATTGATTAGACTTAAAAAACCAATTCTTCATTTTTGAAACGAAGTATGAAGTGTTATAACATATTGTCTAATGATGTTAACATTTTGGATATGAGACATTTTAAGATTGTATTAAGAAAATATTTTACTACTCATCTATATTATGAAATTAGTCATTTTCATGGTATGCTCAAGAATGTATTATTTTGATTTACTTTGATTGTCTTTGACTTAGTTTGATTGTCTGTAGACACAAGCCAAATTCCATAAAGCATAAATTTACTGACAATGAAAAGAGAATCTGTGAACCTTGCATTCCTTATTTTAGCAAGCAATATATGGCATGGAATTTAACTGAGGAGGGTACGGACGGCCTAGCACTGCGACCTATTGAGCTAACCCTCGATATGGAATGAGTTGCACGTCACACATCCCCTACGCGCACTGCCCTAACCACATGACTCCCTTGACGACCGGTCCCTACAGCCGACAGAATCCATATACCATGCGTGCTTCGGCAAATTCCCCCAAGGCCCCCCTGTCGGTCCGAGGCGAAACTCCTCCCCCGAGTAGGTCCGTCTCGGGTGCGATTGCAGAAGCCATCCAACATCGCTGAACTATATTCCACGGAGGCCGGTCGAGAGTGTCAGTAGCTTCGGGAGGCCGCCGGTAGAGTGATCTTATAAAGTTATCTGATATTCATCCATAGGAGTGAGGGAAAAACCCCGAAAAACCCTCACCCAGGCAACTCGTCCTGACCGGGAATCGAATTCGGGACCACTGGGTTCGGAGTTAGACTCGCTAACTCAGCCACAACGGTGGACAGCAAGCAGTATAACATCATGGCTAAACGTTGGTCAGTACACGGACTTCTTTTCGGAGTTCGTGGTACCATCTCCAAATACACCTATAAACTTTTAAAATCAAAGAGATTCACATTTTACAATGTTGAGAAACTCCTTAGAGAAATTCTAAAGGATTCAATTCAAATTTTGCAATTTCATCTCTATTTCAAGTAATATGATCCGTTTGATTTTCTTTTGAAATTTATTGTAATAGTTTCATTGTTTCATTGTAAACTTTTATATAATTATGTATTTGTTTTCTGGATCCTTGTGGTCAGCCTTATTGAAGGGAAGATGGTTTTATTTTATAAATCCGATATATATATATATATATATATATATATATACTGTATATATGTAACATGTTGAGTACATATTTGTTTTATTAAGTCATTTAGAGTCAATTTAGACGAGTTTTAGGTGGCCTAAAATTGCCAATTTTGGAGTAGAGTAAGAGACTATATTGCTCATACATGTCTGTTTTTCGCGCAAAATGCTATTTTCATGTTTACCTTACTTTTACCTTATTTTATAAAATCTACACTGTAGGGGTGTTTGACTCAAACCGTTCATAATTTGTTTTAGACATCACGCTCAACACGACTAAGGGTAGATACTTTTCGTAGTTGAAATTCTCTAACTCGCAGCGCTTGTATTTTAGTTTTAATAATGATTGAAAACAGATAAAATAAGAAATAGATATAAACGGGTTAACTGTTTAATAATTATATTGATTCTTACGATGCGTTTAAGTAAAGAAATATTGATTTGTAATACGCGAATCTCTCAAGGTAGTCAATGGCTCTCAGCTAGAGTAATGAATTCCAGGAATATTTCGACTGCCTGTGAGAGTTCGATCCCCGGTTCTTCTTTTCGTGCCCTTTAATGTCGAACTCCGATGGCAGATGATTCTAGAAGTGTTTAGTTAATACTACTTTATAATGGAAATATGTAATCGATAAAACACGTTATGAATCGGAATCAGTTAGAGTTCTTGGAAGAAGAAGAAGAAGAAGAAGAAGAAGAAGAATAAGAAGAAGAAGAAGAAGACGGAGAAGAAGAAGAAGAAGAAGAAGAAGAAGAAGAAGAAGAAGAAAGGGCTCTATTCTTAATGTTTTCAAAATAATTGGAATTCACTACACTGCATACCATAATATTACACTTTCCCTAACCCTTCCCTCTCAGCTTCGAAATTACTTTTAGCAGGTCATAGTGTTATTGTCAACATTGTAGTGTGTAGTTCGTTTGTGCATAACTCAGGCCTGCAGAGCCCGTAAATAGGGGAAATATGACGTCAGCCTCACTCCATCTCTATTGGGGATGGCCGACTTCTACGTAGAGTTGTTGACATTCTTTGTTGAAGGTCCATCAGTGGCGGCACTGTAATTTTCAAAACGGATTGTAATAAAGTCATTGTATTTGTAATGCATTATGTCGTTTCGAGGTTTACGATTATGCTAGATTTTCAGTGGTAGTTTCTTTGAGAAAACACGGGAATTTTACTGGAAGCAAGTAAAGAGATAGGTTTGAATGTAAATCCCGAAAAGACAAAGTATATGATTATGTCTCGTAACGAGAATATTGTACGAAATGGAAATATAAAAATTGGAAATTTATCTTTTGAAGAGGTGAAGAAGTTCAAATATCTTGGAGTAACAGTAACAAATATAAATGATACTCGGAAGGAAATTAAACGCAGAATAAATATGGGCAATGCCTGTTATTATTCGGTTGAGAAGCTTTTATCATCCAGTCTGCTGTCAAAAGAGTTGAAAGTTAGAATTTATAAAACAGTTATATTACCAGTTGTTCTGTAGGGTTGTGAAACTTGGACTTTCTCCTTGAGAGAAGAACAGAGGTTAAGTGTGTTTGAGAATAAAGTGCTTACGAAAATATTTGGGGCTAGGAGGGATGAAGTTATAAGAGAATGAAGAAAGTTACACAACGCAGAACTGCACGCATTGTATTCTTCACCTAACATAATTAGGAACAATAAATCCAAACGTTTGAATTGGACAGGGCATGTAGCACGTATGGGCGAATTCAGAAATGCATATAGATTAATAGTTGGGTGGCCGGAGGGAAAAAGACCTTTGGGGACGCCGAGACATAGATGGGAGGATAATATTAAAATGAATTTGAGGGAGGTGGAACATGATAGTAGAGATTGGACTACTCTTGCTTAGGATAGGGACCGATGGCGGGTTTATGTGAGGGCGGCAAAGAACCTCCGACTTCCTTAAAAGCCACAAGTAAGTAGGCCTAAGTATGTGATCAATATACAGTTCGTAATAATAAACTTACTCGAAAGTTTGTCTATTCCGTAATTCTTAATATGGGCTTAGTTGAAATGTCGTTTAACATTGAAATGACGAGTAGAAATAAATTGGATGGGACACAGTAAACAAACAATTCTTTCATCTTCTTCAACAACAAAACAATCATATTCCCATTTCCTTTGGAAGTAGTAGGCCTATTTCTTCGTGGGTTTAGATTTTGCCATGTTTCAGTTCTCTTCAAACTTCAGTACGCGTATTGTGTACCTGCCGCCGCTAGGATGAATGTTGATATAGGCGAGCGCAATTAGGACGCTATGACCACACTGGTAGAAAAGGTAGGTGAGGTAGAAGAGGTGCGAAGACAGTCGCTCTGAGGAGCTACAGTTCTGCAGGTCTGGTCTAACTATTCAACAACGTGCAGTACATTGTGTATCATCTGGAAAATTTACAAAGATGTTTTTATCAACTGTGTACCGAGTATCGGGTATCGGTGTCGAAATTTTGGTATCGATATCGGGTATCGAGTGTTGATAAAAAGTGGTATCATCCCATCTCTATTATTTACCATACTTGATACTCACCTTGGAAAATCCCTGAAACAAAACAAACAACCAGATATTCTGCCCAACCGGGATTCGAATTTGTGTAAGAGTGCAGCCCGAGATCTCGACTCTTAATATGTTATCGCCGGTGGCGTATCGTTGGCTTACTCATAGGACGTATGGTCAGGAGTGTTGTTTTCAACACGTGGTAATGTGTTACCAAATGTGGAACGTGACGTACGAGAGTTTGTTTAGGAAGTGCTGAATGCGAGTTATTGAAACCCGGAGGGCGCACCTGGGCTGTGTGGGCGGACACCTGATCCAGCATGATACGGCAACTGTTGACCAACTGTTGTTGACTGAGAAGCTGAAACCGAGACTCTAATCTCTAATTTACTCTTGCGTATTGCAGCAACGTTTTACGTTGGAAAAACATTGCGCGTGCTGAAATGAAGCCAGCCATCACAACTCAATGTCCTTCTGTTACTTCTCTACCATTTGACTAAAAAGGGGGGGGGGGGAATTGAGACGGTGTCGGGTGGAGTTCCTGGATAGCTCAATTGGTAGAGTGCTAATACGTTCAACCAGAGGTCCCGGGATAGATACCCGGCCCCGGAACAATTTTTTCCTTGAAATTATTCAAATCTCCTTTACAGGGGGCTTTATCTGAAAGGCTAGATTTGCATAATATATACGTTACTGTAAGCACGTTAACAGAAAACCACAATTCTAAGTCATAAAGAGTTTGTGTGCACTCGATGTGGGTCTCTGGCGTCTCGTCAGCCCAACCGAGTTGTGTGGATATAAAAAAAGGAAAAAAATTGAGACTGTGTCGGATGGAGTTCCTGGATAGCTCAGTTGATAGAGCGCTGGTACGTTTAACCAGAGATCCTAGGATCGATACCCGGCCCCGGAACAATTTTTCCCTTGGAATTATTCTCACCAATAAGTTTGGACGTCGAGAGCTATACTTTTATACACCGTAAAATGGGGTAACTTTGCACCATTTTCTAGTCGAAAATTTGTTTTTAGTCTGTATGTAGTCTTTAAATGTCTAATTTTGAGATGAGTATTTATTTTATACGTTCTAGGGGTATGCAGGAATGTATTTAGCTAGTCATATCTTTGAAAATAAATATATTTTGAAATTTATAATCTGCTAAAAATTGGTGCAAAGTTACCCATAGTTGGGGGTTACTTTACACCACCAGAGTTTTAAGAGGGGTGGTGCAAAGTGTGCCACTGCTGGCGTTACATTGCACCATATACGTGTTAAACAATGTAAATCTACTGTATCAGGAACAGAAAAAATGGAAAAACAGATTCAAATTCAAAAACTGCTATAAATAGTAACGCGGACAAAAAAAAAAAAACTACACAAAATTTCAATACAAGTGGTCACATTCTTCGAAAATGTTGTTTCAAAAATATTTTCAGTTCTTTCGAATGACAAGTCGGGGCAACAGCACGTGAATAACTAAAAAATTATATGTATTATTTTGTGTCAAGTTCTGGAATGGAATATAAGCAAGCCCTTTCTTAATACTTTTTCTTGGGTGGATTTAGTCTCCCAATTACATCCTCCCATTCAAGTACCATAATATCGTCCCTTTCAGGTCATTTGCAGGATTTGAATGATTTTGCCACTGCCTTGATTGCAGCACTGTTTGTTTTTACTCCCTGGTACCTGTCCAGGGAATACTAATTCTTCAAAGACGAACACAACAAACTCTCCGCAAAGCTTCTTGACTGGTTTCCGAACTTTTCTACGGACATTTTCTTCTTAATCCACACCTAAATTTAGCTCAGATTCTGACGATTCTTGGAATATGAGATCGTTGTCAATATTTTCATAATCAGGCTGTTCAACAATTTTTTCTTCATTTGTTTTGTGTTGTTACTAGAACAGTTGATGTTGAAGGTGGTGATAATGCCGAAGCAGATGTTAAGGAAATAGAACCCTCACTTTCATTAGCGTAAACAGTGATTTTGCAGTTATGATTTCAAGTTTTTCATTGCATTTGTTGCTAGGCTTTGGTGTAAGTCTTCCAAAAGTGTTGAGAAATCTTGTTTTTGAAGCACAGTATTTTGGATTACATGAGGGCCAAAGCGAAATGTCAGAGCCCTATGCCTTTTCATAAAGTACTTTACCCAATCACTGCCCGATAAATGTTTCTTGAACTGAATAATTTCGAGGGAAAAATTGTTCCGGGGCCGGGCATCGAACCCTGGACCTTTGGTTAAACGTACCAACGTTCTACCAACTGAGCTACCTGGGAACTCTACCAGACACCGATCCAATTTTTCCCTCTATATCCACAGACCTCAAAGTGGGCTGACAACCGTCAAGCAACCAACTTCGAGTGCACACTAACTCTGTGTGACTTAAATTGTGGTTTTCTGTCGGGTAGAGTCCCCGGGTAGTTCAGTTGGTAGAGCGTTGGTACGTTAAACCAAAGGTCCCGGGTTCGATGCCCGGCCCCGGAACAATTTTTCCCTCGAAATTATTCAAATAAACTTTACAGGGATTTATACCTGAAATCTTGATTTGCGTTTCTTGAACTGTTTAACAGTTCTCCTCCTGCCTTGCAGGTAAACCTTTTCAATATACGTCACGTAGAATGTAATAATTGGGAACCCGAAGTTACTCATTTGCATGGTACAGGCAACAAACGATTCCTCTTGATGCATCAAAATAAATTGTTCGTCTACCTGGTTTCTTGGAGTGTTTGTATTCCGAATGATAGTATATGGTTCTTCTGGGAATTTTGTAATGTGCTTCTGCTGATCTCTAGGCACTATTCGCTTCTCACTGCGTGAAGATCCTCTTGCAACTCATCTTCTGAGTAGTTTCCATCAGATCTGGCATCAAGAGGGCATTTGTATATTCTCGACATGACTTTAATGCAATAATGAAATGAAATAATTAGCCTAAAAATATCCCGTTGAGGGTAAAGGCTTCCTCATATAGAGATAGAGCTCTATTTGTCTCACGCAGTGAGCTACTCCATGTAAGAGATGTTTACATGCTTGGAATTGTTCGCTTGGTTCACATTCTGCACTTTTTTGATATTGTTCACTTAACTTGTTTCTGTTGCACTGTTTTTATTCACTGTTCACATGTTTACTTAGGTTTTTCCAGTCTTTCCTATTTCTTGCTCTGCTTGACCAATGACGTACTACACGTTCAACGAAGACGTCGGCTCATCTTCTTCTTGGTCTTCCGAGTGATCTCTTGCCAATGCGTGGGTCCCATAGTGTGACTTTCTGCTTCCATCTTCCGTCTCTAAGTCTTGCAACATGGCCTCCCCATTTCCATTAGGTGTTGGTGGCTTGCAGTGCTGGATCTTCAATTGCTGACATCTTTTGGAGCACTTCGTTTGGAACTCTGTCCTTCAGTGATAAGCCTCGTATCCTTCTCAGCATTTTCCTTTGGCATATTTGGAGATTGTTACCAAGTTTGGCAGTGAGAGATCATGTATGACTTTAATATGTAATAAAAAGAAAAATAAATTCAAGTACTTTAGCTGTAATACAAAGTGTGAATTATAGTAAGCGTTTTTAAACTTCATAGAAGGTCCTCAAATCAAAATAATGCAATTAAAATTTTAAAAAAATCTTGGTTTGTGTTATGGTGCAAAGTAACCCCAATTCAGACTCAAATTCATCTTGATTAGAAAATTATTCTGTAACATCATTTTCTGACAAAACAGCTGCACAAACGAAACTAGAAAGTCTAAATGGATGTATAAGAAACATATACACGTATAACTTATCTTCAGATTGTGCACATCATCTGTGATGAAAGAAAGTAATTTGATCTATATTTCAATCAAATTATACACACGTTCTGTTGTTAAGGTATAGAATACCATAAACAAATTCTGTGACCACAAACATTGGAAAAATACTGTACACATATACCATCTATTGGTGGAAGTGATGAACAGATAAATTTGGTTCACGTAAACACTCCTAGGCCTATATAAAAAGTTTTTCATAGGTTGCGCAAAGTTACCCCTGTAGGTGCAAAGTTACCCTATTCTACGGTACCAGCAAGTGCAAGCGAAATTTGTGATGGACGAAGACAGTATTAAGACGGGGTTTCCTGGTGAGTTGGGAAGTTTCCCTATTTCCAGTGTCATAATTACAACAGTTTTATTCTCCACCACCATTATCAACATAATCATCACAAACCTCACTATCTTCATCAAAAGTGTCGAGCCCATAAATGAAAATTTTACATGAAATGAAAATAATCCTCTACAAAAATTAAATGTAGGGGAACTAGGCCTAAAATGACATACCTTAAGGAAATCTTGAAAAAAAAATGTATTCTTACCAAATTTGTTTTGGTCAATTATATATAACTGATACTACAACATTAACACATATATTAAGATCAACAGAAAGTGAAAAATACTGACAATCTTTATCTGAAAGGTATATTTGAAAATCGACAAACTATGTCGTTTTACCCAAGTTACTAGGGTAAAATGACACACTTATTAATTTTTACATAGTTAAAAAAAATTGTTCTCTTAGATACACTTGCACATTCATTGTGTGCCCGTGAGAAATATTTATTGCACTGTAGCCATGTTTCTTCTGGTTTATATTGGCTGTAAAATTCATTGCAGTACAGACAAGTTGCATAGTTCTCAACATCACCATCGAAGTCACTCTCTTCATCTTGGTCCCCATTGCTTAGATCAAACTGAAACTGTGTTTTTCCTACAGCTCTTCTTTCAGCTTCCTTTAATTTTAATTGGTCATTAAAAGAGATACTCGATTTGGGACACTTCATGTGTTCTCTTTCTTCTCGCCACAGAGCTAGTGCCAGAGGGAATCGGGGAGATCTCTTGCTGTGTCACATGAGGTGAAGGCCTCGTTTGTGACGTTTCCGCTGCTGGAGCAGTTGTTGGTGATGGCTCTATCATATGTTCTTTTGCATTCCTTATTGTTGAACTGCTCTTCTGTGTTGCACCCTTTGGCCCGTCTGTAGGGTCTGCATTCGTTAGAGGTCTGTCTGTGGGCGCTGCAGGACTAAATAAGTGATCAGGAAATATGTCCGAATAGAGTGGACAAATTCTTGTTGAAGAAAATCCACCCAATGCATTTGTGATGGTTGCAGCTTTTCCATAGACTTCAGAAAATAAGTCCGCAATTTGAAACTGAGTAATCACCCATCCAAGATCGTTCCTCAGCAACTTTGTAACCCCCTGATCATATGTTTTCAAAGGCCCGAAGAAAGAGACATCAAGTGGCTGGAGTCGGTGGGTGCAGTGACGAAGGAAGGCTAACATGACGTGTAATCACTGTTGCCAAACTCTGTGCACTATAGAGCTGTAAATCCAAACTCATCTTACAATGTTTTCCACAAAAGCGCTTTTTGGTGAAGTAGGTGCTAGTAAACTTTAGACTCGCCAAGCCTAGCTCACTCATAAGAGGATAAATCAGGGTAACAAAATTCAGTGCATATAAATATTGAAAATATATTTATTTTAGAAACTTTAGGGTTTTATGTATTTTAAAGAAATCCCCATCTCACCTATTTTAAAACCAATTAGCTTTACGAAAACTTCAGTCGAGCAATGAGAGAGATCCCACTATATATTACATAATTTCAAGAAGTAATCACTAATCAGCCATTGTAAACAAATTTGACACCAATTTTGAAAATCGCTATCGCCCATAATATATGGCTTCTCATTTCCAGTCAGAAACATGCACTTGGGTAAAGTGACATTGTATGTCATTTTACCCAAGTAGGTGGTATGTCATTTTACCCGGAGTGAAGAATAATAAGAAGTAGTTTTAGGACGACCTAACCTCTTTATGAATTTGGATATGGTATTGCTTTTTATAGAGGGAAATATTCATGTTTTCAGTCATGAACATTATTTCACTAATATCTGGAGCTTAAAAGGACAAAAAATACCTAACATGCCTCAACAATATTATATCGTCTTGCACTTTCTTCCTTTAGTTGCACCTGCTTCACCAAAAAGCGCCTTTGCTTGCTAAAACTTGGATGTAACCACTGTTTCCAGCTTCTGTGCACTATAGAGCTGTAAATTCAAACTCAGCTTATAGTGTTTTCACAAAACACATAGTATGTCATTTTACCCAAGTATGTCATTTTAGGCCTAACTCCCCTACATTAATTTGAAACTTTTTTTTCACGATAACTTAGGAAATTAGTGGGTATTTTATGAGGATACTATTATTCTTGTTCGTTTTCTTTCGTACATAAAATTGTTCTTATATGGTGGACTTGAATTTTTTTGTCCCGAAAATACAACGGATTTCTTTGTCGTGCTTTAACTTTATGTAGGCTATTTCTTATTTAAAAGCAAATCTACGAAACATACTTTTGTCTGAGGTGAGTTTTCGTTGAATGAATTCATATGTCACATAAATATTTCCAAATATTATATTCTCTAATGTGTTATCCTACAGATATCTGATCTCAGGGACTAAAGCTTTAGTTGAAGTTGGTATTGAAATATATACTGTACGAAAAAAAAATATTGACGTATCTTCCATATAGCGGGAAGATCTCAAAATAAGAATCAGCCGGACATGTCAGTTTTTCATTCAAATTAGTGAAAGAGTGAAGTCCTTTTTCAACTGTAGAAACGTTACTACAGGTATGTCAGACTTGACGGATTCTTGCACAAACGTGTGCAGCATTATACAGAGTGTTCCGCTTATAAGTATAATAAAAGAAATAGTTATAATTTCATAACAATGCATGCAAATGGGTTAAGATTGGTACCATTGTAAAGAGAAAATTGGGAAGTTTTAATCCATTGTTGTTACTTATTTTTAGAAGACTCACGCATGCGCAGATCATTAAATAAGAGAATTCGTATCGTATCTTTAGTCAGTCAGCATGTGGACGCCACAGCAGAAAGCCTTTTGTGTGCTGTCATTAGCAGAACATAGATCCATAATTCGTGTACAGCGCTTGTTTCGCCGTCAGTACAATCTTAGACCGAGGGAAGCTGTACCGACGTACGTCTCAATAATGAAATGGGATAGGCAGCTCAGAGAAACAGGAAGTTTGTTGTCTAATGCAGGTAAACATTCCAAGCGTAAAGTGTCTGACGAAAATGTCGAACGCATTCGCGAGGCATTTCAGAGAAGCCCGCGGAAATCCATTCGACAGGCTAGTGTGCAGTTGAACATCCCACCAACAACAGTGCATACAGTGCTCCATAAAAGATTGCGTTTGCGAGCGTACAAGCTGTTCGTAATTGAACACCAACGGGATTCCCCTAAATGGAATGTTTGGTGTGGGATCATGCGTGACAGAATCATTGGTCCCTATTTCTTTGCTGAAAAGACAGTCACTGCAAACACGTACCTGGATATGTTGCAACTGTATGCTGTGCCACAACTCCCAGATGGAGCAAATTTCCAGCAAGATGGGGCTCCACCACACTTTGCCAACATGGTTCGCACATTCTTAGACGAACAATTCCCTGCAAGATGGATCGGAAGAGGATCACCGTACATCACATGGCCTGCCAGATCACCAGATCTAACACCACCTGATTTTTTCCTGTGGGGGTTTGTTAAGGACCAGGTCTACAGGACGCCAGTACGTGATTTGGCAGACTTACAAGAAAGAATTTATGCTGCTGTCAACAATGTTACACCACAGATGCTTCATAACACTTGGGTCGAGGTTGAATACCGGTTGGATATTTCCCGTGCCACCAATGGAAGCCATGTTGAGGTTTATGGAACATAAGGTAACAAAAATTCCCAGTTTTCATTCTTTGTAGCAGTTGGTTTCAACTATATACTTGTATTAATTCAGAAGTTATAGCTATTTCTTTTGTTATACTTATAAGCGGAACACGGTGTATTTATCTATGCAGTGCATACTAAATGTCGATTCTGAAAAAAAAAAATGGACTTGTCCGGTTTTTGCACCGAGATTTTCAATTGTCATTAGAAACAGAGCCACCACCACCACTACCACCACCACCACCACCACCACCACCACAAATTGCCTAAATTTCTTTCCGTCTGTTTTTTCTCATCACCACCACCAATAGTAAAAATGACACCAGACACCACCATTGTTGCCAATACAGCGGTTATCCCGCTGGATCTGACGTTTTTCATTGTTGGTTTATTTATTTATTATTTTTTTTTACATTTTCAACTACAAAATAATCTATTTTACATTGACAGTATAGCAATCTAGTGACTTCTGCACTTTTTAATAGCGGATTTCTTAAGAATGGTTTTGGCAACACTCGTCATCACCATCATTAATGACACGAATATACCATCGCTATCATTAGCAGCAGCATCACCATTACCAACATTCCTCCTATATCTCTCCATCTATCAATACGTTGCTGCTGTTAACACAAACACACTCTCTTATCAACCATAGTGACTCAGTGCTAGCGTGCTGGACATATTACAAGCGAGGAGACTGGGTTCAAATCCCGTTCCATTCTCAATATATGACTTGTGTTGGGAAATCTCGTGGACCAGGCAACACGGGTTTTCTCCGGATAGGCCTACTCCGGTTCCCCTGTTACATCCCAACTCTCCATCATCCATTCATCCACTCATTCATCACGAGAGTAGGCCTAATATAGGTTCACCATTTGTGGTGCACTCTGGATAGTCTCTGACGAACTAAGTTGTCTACGCCAACGTTTCTCAACGGCCGGACCCTGGCATCAGTCGTACCGGGCCGTGAGATATTCTCCCGGAATTAGCCACCTTAGTCTTCTAAGTATTTTTCACGAATAACTATTTTATAGTGGATATATTCATAGGAGATTAATTAAGTGACTGTGTCGAAAGCGCAGATCCAGATCGTCTATAAACTCTAAATTCTAAAACCTAACCAAATAATAGTCTATCTGTGTAGCAAATGTCAGGGACCAAACTACGTATTTTTGAATGATCGGGAATTTTTCAGACTTAGAAATGTTTCAACATTCGGGAAAAAAATACCGCCGTTTATAACCGATCATGAAAATTATCTGCAAGTCGGTTACAACAATGGGCGGCGAATCCTCTGTTCTCAACACTGAACGAAATAAAATCTATGTTGCAGATATTAGTGATCAATTAGCTGGGAAATATATATATAAACAAAATTTGTTCACTTAATTGTAGATAAGGCAGCCTGTATCCTATTCTCGATACTGAATAGTCATAGTGAATACTGTCTCTTCGCAAGTTCTCATTGCAGTGTGTAAGTGCTTGTTTCAAAATACGAGAGTCGTGTGAAAAAGGGAATTCTTAGCATTTTTGGCAACTTTTCAGTTTCATTTGGAATTATTTTATTTGTTGTTTTTCTTTAGAATTTCCCAACTAATTTGAAAGATTAATATGAATATTGAATATTGTGCGACTTTTCCGGATGTTTGTTGGAGTCAGTTGGTCCGAGGAATGAAAAACAGCAGTGAGAGAATCAGGGAGAGGAAAAATCTTCTCTTGTCGTAACTTGAATTGTAGCAATATCAGCTTTTCCATTGGTCTTTCATTGTTACCGAACTCACATTTACAGAATGTTACATCATTTTTTACATTGCGATTATATGGCACAGCCACTAGAGGGAGGCAGTCCAGTGGCCTTCATTTTATCTACCGGTAATGAAATTAAATGACGATTTAAATGAGGTTGCAATAATATGTCTGACAGCGAAAAAGTAGGTCAGAAGTTGAGGGAAATTTTACTCATAAAAGGGAAATTTGAATCCGTCACGAGGGAAATTATCGCAACACAATCTGAATAGGCGTAATACGCTTTCAAGGCGTGAAGGACACTGAAGTGGGTCCCCACAAAAACCGTAAAGACGTGCAAACTGAATTTACAAATATTACCCACACAGAACGCGATCGTTCGGTACTCTGGTAAGCACAATAAGCCTACTGGAGGCTGCCGTACAAATCTTTAGGGCCCTCCGCCTTACCAAGAAAAAAAAAAAGTTCTACAAATACTTTCATCTTACACTAACGTCGGCCTGGTTAGCGCAGTCGATATAGCGCTGGCCTTCTGTGCTCGAGGTTGCGGGTTCGATCTCGGCCCAGGTGGATGGGATTTAAGTGTGATTAAATGCGACAGTCTCATGTCAGTAGATTTTACTGGCATGTAAAAGAACTCCTGCGGGACAAAATTCCGACACACCCGCGACGCTGATATAACCTCGGGATTTGCGAGCGTCGTTAAATAAACCATAATTTTTGTACACTAACAACTGAAACTGCACATGGCCTCTCCGTAAAATCGACGCTATAGTCGTTCGACTCATTCAATAACTTGTATATGAAGGGTTCAGAACCATAGTGGGCCAAGCGCCAATTGCTAAAACTGTACAAAACAAGGGTTAAAATGAAGTTATTACCATAATTCAATGGAAACATATAGCAAATAATATAAAGTATATACATTAAAACTAAATGATATGTCAATCTTCATTAAACTATGGTATTCAATTAACTTTAACCCTTGCTTTCTCCGTTTTTAATAAATGGCGCTGGCCCACTATGGCTCTGAACCCTTCATATAAACTACAAAAACAATTTGAATGGAATTGATTTTCAAGAACACTCTCCATGTCCTCTTTATCTCCTCAACTTTCTTCACCACTGTTAATCTGCTACGAATGTAAGACAGAAATTTCCATTTCTTTTTTCAGTGTTTATTTGTGCCGGGCAAGATCGTGACTTTTAACGGATGTAATACGTTTACACATATTTCGGGCTCGGCTAATTGAGCAGCACGAGAAGGCCGCATGCGAGATGCGTGGTATTGAATCTCGTTTCTCATCTGTTTCATGGCAGTGAATCACTAATTTGCAGATAGGGCGCTTGCAATCACTAGTTATTTTATGGAGCCGAGTTTCCATTTCAGAGCCCAGTTCACACAGTAGCTGTTAAACAAAACAAGATCACGCCTATTACTTCAGTGATGGGTACTTGCAGCTCAATTATGCATACAGATTCCATCTTCTGAACAGCATGTACTGCCATAACGATGTCCACTGCAGAACGCTCTATCGCAGAAACAATATCTGCTGCAACATCGATGATGTAGATTGAAAATTAATTGTTTGTCACTCTGTTCCCTGATATTGGGTAGCTGTATGTTTGTTGTCTTTGAGTCAGAATGACTGTAGTTTTTATTGTAAATATGCAGTTCTTGAACGCCTGGCGTCAGAACAACGAAAACGTTACAATTTACTTGCCTTCCTCTTTTCCCCCTACACTTCCCCTTCCAAATTTCTACAATGAATGCTTTATAATCTACTTGATTTTCTCTTTTCCCCTGACATTTCGTCCTCCAAATTGCTCCAACGAACGCTTTATATTGTACTTGATTTTTTCCTTCTCTCTTACTCACCTTCTTCTAAAATTTCTACAATGAACGCTTTATAATCTACTTGATTTTCTCTTTTCCCCTTACATTTCCCCCTCCAAATTGCTCCAACGAACGCTTTATATTGTAGGCCTACTTGATTTTTTCCTTCTTCTTTACACATCTTCTTCCAAATTCCTACAATGAATGCTTTATAATCTACTTGATTTTCTCTTTTCCCCTTACATTTCCCCCTCCAAATTGCTCCAACGAACGCTTTATATTGCACTTTATTTTTTCCTTCTCCGATACACATCTTCTTCCAAATTTCTACAATGATCGCTTTATAATTTGCTCGATTTTCTCTTTTTCCCTTACAGTTCCTCGTCCAAATTGCTCCAACGAACGCTTTATATTGCAGGCCTACTTGATTTTTTCCTTCTTCCTTACACATCTTCTTCGAAATTTCTACAATGAATGCTTTATAATGTACTTGATTTTCTCTTTTCCCCTAACATTTCCTCCTCCAAATTGCTCCAACGAACGCTTTATATTGTACGTACTTGATTTTTTCCTTCATCCTTACACATCTTCCAAATTTCTACCATGAACACTTTATGATTTATTTGATTTTTTCCTTCCCCCTAAACATCCTCTTCCAAATTTATATAATGAACGCTATGTGATTTACTTAATTTTATCTTTTCCTCTTACAATTTGATGACGAAGATGGATCTTGTAAACATAGCCTACAAATGTAGAGGCTTATACATGATCCTGTGAATTATTGTTCAAGGGATTGGTATCGACTTCTGTGAACTCCTAGTGAATGCCGTTCGCACACGTTCGACTGTCTCCTCAGTTACAGTACACACCGTTTCGCATGTTTACCAATCTGCGGTAGCAAAGATCCTGTTTCTCGGAGTGTTGTGTCCCACTTGAGAATTACTTTATGCCGAGGTCGATCTACATTCCGTGTACGACGAACACGGCGTTATACTCGCGTAACACATTTTTCTTCTGCTAGCCATAGCATGCACTGAACTTTCTGTTGTGGTGTCCTAAAATTAAGTTACCTGTACCTAATGACTATAGACCAATTAGTATTCTTCCTGTTCTCTCAAAAGCTTTGGAAAGAATTGTGCACAAACAACTGACAGATTACCTCAACACTCACAATATTCTTGACCCTTACCAATCAGGCTTCAGAACGGGACACAGCACATCGACTGCACTGCTTAAAGTGACTGAGGATATACGTGAAGCTTTAGACAAAGGACAGATCACAATACTAACACTTTTAGACTACTCCAAAGCCTTCGACACTGTAGATGTTGACTTACTAATTGCAAAATTAAGAGTACTGCATTTTTCTGATAATGCGTTAGCGTGGATGGACTCCTATCTTCGTGAACGCCAACAGTGCGTGTCTATTAATAATCGTTATTCCACTTGGCGTACCACGAAGACTGGCGTACCACAAGGCTCTGTCCTAGGACCTTTACTATTTTCTATTTATATTAATGATATTTCTTCTAATCTAACATCCTGCCGACACCATATTTACGCTGACGACATACAAATCTATCTGCATACTCGACCTAACTACATAAATGACGCCATAACTAAAGTTAATGATGACTTGAATTCTATATCCATATGGTCGAAAACGCACGGACTTAATTTATCATCATCATCATCTTCATCACGGCATAAGCCTTGTGGCTCGTTCCGTCTTCAAGAAAACTGATCCGACCATCTCATCCGTGGCCTTCCGACATTTCTTCTACCTACAGGTTTAATTTAAATGCAAGTAAATCGCAGGCAATCTTAATAGAACATCAAAGATCGAAGTGTGACAAACAAAATTTGCCACCGATAATTGTAAATAATACTACTATTCCATACAGTACGACTGTGAAGAACCTTGGTATTTATATGGATTGTCACCTGGAATGGAATGAACAAGTGAATCACACTTCCAAAAAAATATTTTCCATTATTCACTCATTAAAGCGACTGAAGAACTTTCTTCCTGATAAATTAAAATTAATCCTTGTACAAACACTCGTGATGCCACACTTTGACTACTGCGATATTATATTAAGTAACCTAAATGCAAATTTGAGCAACAGGCTACAACGTGTGCATAATGCGTGCGTCCGTTATATTTGTAATATTCGTAAGTATGATCATGTTTCCCCGTCTTTCCAAACTCTGTCTTGGCTAAGGCTAAGCGATCGACGAGCCCTGCATTCTCTTGTTCTCTTATTTCAAATTCTGCGCACCGCTACCCCAATCTATTTGGCTTCTCGTTTTCAAAATTTATCCGCATATCATCAGCTAAGTACAAGATCTCATTATAACAATTTACTCATTATACCCTACCACAAGACATCTTTATATTCTTCATCCTATACAGTTTCAGTTGCTAGAAATTGGAACTCGCTTCCGAGTGATATAAGGGGTTGTTGGACAATAGCTTCATTTAGGTCAAAATTACATAAATTCTTACTTAACAGATGAATTGCTGATTAATATTTGTTACTTATAATGAAACTAACATCTGTCCATTCTTATTATTATTATCTTTAATTTCTCTAAATAGATTTACAAAACCTCTAATGGCAATTACATTAATATTCTCATTATAGAAATAGAAATATATATATTCTCCCTGTAACATAGTCCTAGTAAGCTTATATTAAATTAATTTTCATCATTTTACTAGCTATCTCAAATATTAAATTAATTATAATTAATTGAATTAAATTAGCTCATAAATTAAGTTACTACTTTACCTTATAGATTTATCTAAATTTAAATAAATGTGTAGTGAAGATTATTGCTGGAGAACCTTTTAAGTGTAGTGAAAATATTTGTAATTTAAATTTATGTATTGTATTGATTAAGGCTGGTTGAGTGGAAGAGAAGGCCTTATGGCCTTAACTCTGCCAGCGAAAATAAAACATTATTATTATTATTATTATTATTATTATTATTATTATGTTTACCATAGCGTGTTCTCCTACAAAATGGTCCCAGGCTTGTTTTAGTGTCCTAGCAACAAACAAACGAAAGTTACGCATAAACAAACGAAAGTTACGCATGCACATCTTTTCAGACTTTGTTGCATAAACTTGGACAGTTTCTCTATCTTGTCAGATGTAAATCACAACGATATCTTTTTCCGATTTTAAGTGATGAGCATTCATTTCTCGATTCCTTTAAGCGGGACACGGTGTATTATGTTCACAAAATTGGACCGTCAACTAATATTTTGTCCTCGAATACAAGGTCTTGCAAAGCATAAACATGTAAAAAGTTTGTCTATTTTGAGGAAAAATAAATTTGAAAATTGATTTTTTATTCATCTGCAAATTTACAGATGTGAGGTATCACATTTTAGCCATCTTATATGGATCGTATGCAGAGATGAAGAGGAAGGCGGAAAAGTGGGAAGATTGGAGAATGTTGGATTTGCAGAGGAAGATCTGTCTTTCCGTAGAAAACTATGGATAAAATTAATACAGTTTAATACAAAACAATGGCTATGTTTTGAAAGATATTTGTATAATTTCTTCGTTTTGTAAAAAGGCGCACGCCATTTATCTGAGAGAATCTTGTTGCTTTACGAATGCTCTGTACATACATACATACATACATACATACATACATACATACATACATACATACATACATACATATATGCATGCATACACACATACATACATACACACACATACATACATACATACATACATACATACATACATACATACATACATACATACATACATACATACATACATACATACATACATACATACATACATGGAGGCCCTGTTTCTCGATACACAATTCACAAACTTTCGAAACTGATTTTCATCGTTTTTCACAAATAACTGTTCGATCATCTGTCGCAACTGATGTAGATCCTGTACTTCAGGAAATCTTGCCTCAAAGTCTGCTATTACCAATGCAGTATTCTTACTGAGCTTCCACCTACACTGTAGCATAAAAACACGTTGTCCTGTGGTTAATTTTCGATTCATTGCAAGAAATTAGCAGTTATTGCATAAAGAAGCAACCCAATGCAATAAAACAAAACAACAATAAGAAGACTTTTTTTTTCGTTGTTGTTAACTCTATAACATCTATTAGTGCTTTATGGTTATGCTAACTGATGGAGTTGTCAACAATGTGGCGCTGAAACGTGTTCATGTTATTGCCCAGCGAGTCCTGATATACTCTATTTTATATTTTTGAAGATTGGATAATTTAATATTAATCCGGCACACTCACATTCATACAAATTTCAAGACTCTAGACACCCAAGCAATTTTTCTTCTTCAAGAAAAATTCACTGAGAGATTCACTGAGAGTCGAACCTGGGAATAGAACTCGGGACCTTCAGATTTGGACCAACAGACCACAGAGGCTGTCTTTAACATTACATATCTAACGTTAGTGCGACCGTTAATGGAATACGGAACTACATGTTGGGATCCCTATAGAATATATCAGATAAATTCCTTAGAAAGAATCCAGTATAGGGCAGCTAAATTTGTTAAAGGTAAAAGAGAAGATGGAAACGATACGATAAAAGAACTTAAATGGGAAACTTTGGAAAACAGACGTAGGAAAACTAGAATAACATCATTGTATAGAGCACATCTAGGTCAGAAAGCATGGGTAGACATAACGGCTCGGTTAGAAAAGCCAACGTACTATGGTAGGAACGATCATGATTTTAAAATCAAATGTAGGAAACAGAAAACGGATGTAGGTAAATTCTCATTTTTAAATAGAACTATAAATGATTGGAATGACCTACCTGCAGCGGTCTTTGAGGGCTGTCCTTCCTTAAGGAGTTTCAAGAATAATTTAAAAAGTTGTGTATCAAGTGCAAATTAAAATTAAGGTGAGATTTAACATTTAATTTTTTAAGGTGACATGTATTTATTTAGCCTGACGAGTTACTTCCTTGGTTTGAATTGTAAATTATTTAAAAATAACGTGTAAGAGGGCCTTAGACTAGAAACGTTTAGTTTAAATGTAGTTCTGTTTATAAGTACAGTATGCATAAGGGTGTAATTATTTGACTTATTTGAACTGTTGTATCAGTGAAGCGAAGTGTGTCAGTGGAGTTACGGTTTTACAGTGCAGTGAATAGTTCCGATCAGTGATAATTTATAGCGTCAATGAAATGTGTTCTATAGTGTCAGTGAAATGTGTTATAGTGTGTCAGTGAAATGTGTCCTAAAGTGTCAGTGAAATGCGTCATAGTGCCACTACAGTGAGTGAGATGAGAATAAAGTGAAAGACTATTGAAACTTATGTAGGGCCTATACATAATTATGTAGGTTGTAATGTAAAATTAGATATTTTATTTGTTTTATTATTATTGTGTTAAATTATATTGTGTATTCTTATTGTATTGTGTATAAAATTGTATTGTGTATTGTGTAATTATATTGTGTATTGTAAATTTATTGTGTATTGCTTATCATTTTTTTTGTGTATTGTTTATATTGTGTATACCACTGCCACCGGGTGCTTGCCCACTTGCAGTGTAAATAAATACATACATTACATGACATCGGAAAAACAGTTGACGCAAGAACAAGTTATGACCAGGGGCAGCCCGTCCTTATGTGCTACAGTGCTACAGCACAATGATAATGTTTGCTCAAATAATGTATTTGCAATACCATAGTATTTGATCTGTCATTTGACAGTTTCCCGTGGTTATGTTCATGAGGCTTTATAAAGTGTTCAGTCTTCGCTTTTCGCTCTTTGGTCCCTCAGGGGGTACGTTGTGCTACTCAAAACTCTACATGAGAATTAACAATTAATGCGCATGTGCGAAGCTGAAATCACTGCTCTGATTGGCTATTTTTACGCGAGGAAGTGCTGTAGTCAGCTTCAGCACGACACAGCTTGAAGATTGCAAAAGTAAAGCGTAACGAAAGAATGCTTGTTTGTGGAAGAACTCGGAACTATGTACAATGTATTTTGTAATTCAAGTGTCCGACTGCTGCTGCCATCTACTTGTTTTTTGAGGTTCCTCCTGAATCAGTCAGCAAGCGACGGAAAATGGAATCCCAGAAAATTGAAGCCAAGGAAGTATGTGACCGTATAATTCATGAAACTACTTATCGTTTCCAGTCATTAAGCTACCTAGACGCAACAAGATTGTAAAACAGCAAATTTTTTTTGACAATTTTTCACATTATTGAAGTTGGTGTCAACAGCTATACTGTACTGAACAAAAGAGTGTTAAAGACACAACTTGGAATTCTATACGGAAGACCTGACTTCCGAAATATAGATGGAGCTGGTTCAATTGCTGCAATACATAGCCTGCAACAATTCACAGGATCCATTCTGTGAAGTAACGAAGTTGTTAAATATTTTGGTTACAACACCAATGACCACTGCTGAGCCAGAAAGATGTTTTTCTTGCTTGAAACCATATAAACGTTTTTAAGGAACACTATGTCTCAGCATCGCCTCACTGCTCTTGCAATACTGTCAATATGTATGTGTATGTATTTATTTACACTGCAAGTGGGCAAGCACCCGGTGGCAGTGGTATATACAATATTAACAATACACAATAAAATGTATGTATGTATTTATTCACACTGCAATGGGTATATACCCGGTGGCAGTGGTAACTAATTACACTCAATAATGACAATTAATTAAAAATACAATTAATGATAATACTAATAATTAATACTAATAATAATAATAATAACAACAACAGGGAATATACTAAATTAAATGAAACGATCACTTAAAATAACATTTGAAATATTCTAATTTGTATCTTAAAACTAAGATCGAACTAAAACCCACGAGTATATGTTCATATCTGCACAAGTACCTTTCAACATTACACTCATTTCGCTGTCAACTCACTCACTGCACTGGAACTACGACACATTTCACTGATTCTATCCTGATTTCACTAACACTTCAAAAACATTTCACTGTTCAAATACTTTGCACTGCCACTATAACCTATAAAGCTTCAATGACAGGAACACGTTTCACTTACACAGCACACTTCACTGACACGACATACTTCTTCACTGATACAACACACTTCACTGACACAACATAATTCTTCACTGATACAACACTTCAATAACAACATATCATTTACACCCTTTAAGTACTGTGTATAATTACCGTCTATTAGTAAGGTCCTTAAGCCTATTTTAAATGCATTTTTGGTTGTTGGTAAAGCCTTTAGTAAGTCTGCAGGTAAAGCATTCCAGTCCCTGATAGTACGATTGAGAAAAGAAAACTTTCCAGTGTCCGTCCTCTGCCTTCTTTCCCTCAATTTATATGAGCCCTCAATTTATATAAAAGAGTATGATGTCCAAGATGGAGGTGTTTAACACCAGGGTAATTGACAAGTTCTGCAACAGGAAGGAACGTCGTATGGACTTCATATTTCGTCACTAGGCGAGTCTCAAATTAAGATAAGTACATATAAGTGTATACAGTAGACCGATATAGAGATTGTAGCACACTCATTATTTTGACTACCAGCCGCTACTGGTTATGACATCTGTAGACTATATGTGTAAAGTATGAAACCTAAGAATGAATATTAGGGAAAGCGATTTTTGAGTCTCATTATATTGTTGTAGATGCTAATGACGTAATGAGTATGGTAACGATAGAACGTGAGTCAGAGGGAAGCTCCTTCACACGGGTACCTTCATCTAAGAAATGACGTTTTCCTCTCTGCCCAAATAATATTGCTGAGAAGGTTTTCGCAGACCATTCCTGGAAGTGTTACCAACCAACCACTTGGAGATGTCTGGTCACTCACCCTCAATTACCACCAAGTCACCCCGACTCGTGCTGTGCGTCCCAATTAACTGTAATGGACGGAGACGAACCAACGGCCCCTCGCCAGCTGTATACTCAAAATAATAAACCGCCTCAGGGATTTTTATCATCACTGTAATCACCGATGATGGAACTCCGAACACGTCCATAATTACGGGAACTTCACGGACCTGTTACAGATAATTCCATCATACCTTCACCGTTATTTTAACGATGTTTATTCTCCACAAGTGATGTTTAGGGAGGACTCAACAAAACAATTGGCCTCTGTTCCGGAAGAAGTAGCTCTCGTCTCGGTGTTTTTCAATTGCTGGTTTATATCTACTAAATAAAAATAAGGTAAAATAAATATACAAGCAGGAGACATGGTACAGTAGTTAATGACTTTACCCTTTCATAGGTCAGACAACAAGCAGCGGCTACCACGGTTACCACCGAGTCCGATGCTCAAGACAGGTCCAGCCGGAGCTAGCTCAATTATCTGACGGCTTTCGACTAAAAGGGATCGGAGTTAAGTAACGGCAACTCTATAGAGAGATTAGTAAAGACATAGAGCCTGCTCAAGACAGAAATTTCAGAATAATTCGTCACAATACTACAGATTAATAATAATCTGTGGCGCCACAGCCCATGAAGGGCCCAGACCTACAAGCCGGCTGCAGGCCTCACATTCACTTACCGAAACAGAGGTGGACGATCATCCAACCATAATGGAGGTATCGTGTAGTTATAGCTAGCTTTCGCAACCGGATTTCGCTACCTATCGTAGCTCTCCAAGTGCATCACGATGCTGGGTGGGCACTGGTCCCATACACTAGCCGAAATTTCATGAGAAAATTTCTTCCCCCATGAGGACTCGAACCAGCGCGCATGCCGTTGCGCGAGTACTAGGCAGGATGCCTTAGACCACGACTCCACGAATACTACAGATTACCAATAATTTTTAATCACACCTACGGGATCTTATGTTTTCAAAATCCAGTTTATTTAAAAGTTTAACTTTTTTTAGAGCAAGAAACTTGTGAATTAACATTTCGTAGTCAGTCCTGTCTGCAAAGTGAGAAGGGAAATCTTGGTTATTTGTGTGTAGGAGAATTAACACTATCAGAAAGGCATGCACTATTTCCGCCATGGTTACTCTGTAAACCTATCAAAGACAGTGTCAGGTCCGCCATGGGATCTCAATTCTGATAGTCTCAGCTGTCTCATACACGAATAACAAGATTTTATTTCTCACTTTGCAGACTTGGAACTGATTACGAAAATTTAATTCACAAATTTCCTCTGTTAAATTGTAATGTGTAAAATTTGTTATTTAATTAATTAAGTATAATTTGAAAATATAAAACATTTCATAGCCATGATTTAAAAAAACTGATTGTCTACAGAAAATAATGGTGAATTATTTCGAATCAAAACAATAAATGCCTATTTTTAAAGCATGATGAGGTTGTGGAGATAAATTATGTTTATGTACGCGCTATTTGACGGACCGCGAGTAGTCAGACATAAACTTAACAAGTGATAATATCTTGTTGACTCATTCTATTAAAATGGGGTTTTTCAACATAAAGTAAAATCTATTTAGACGATTTCATATACTGCAGCTATCCACTTATCTCTTCAAGAAAAAAGCTTATCGCTGATTGATTTTCTACTTCAATAATATATTTTCCCACACTACAGTAGTATAAAATAAACCTCAATTGAGAAGTCTTACATTTGTTATATTGCGGTGACTCAAACATCTTAAAAATCTGCAAATAATACTCTTCAACACGCCTTTTTTCTTATTAGAATCTGACTACTACTTTCTGAGTTTTTATTAAGTATAAACATTGCGAAAATAATCTGCTTCATTGAAAGTCTACGTAAGCAACGCCTTCTTCCGTTATTGGCTGACAGTTAGGAAGGAGAAGGTAGTATATTGTGTCACTCTTTAAGATTGGCGCATGCGCAATCCAACGGAGTTTACTAAGTTGTTCCCCTATAGTGTCGCATTTCTAGAATTAGCGGCAGGTAGTTAAAAACTTGTAAATATGGATCAATCGCCTGAATGTTGAAGAAAATTTATAATAGCCGTACAATTATGAAACTTAGCAAAGTCAATAAACTAAAACAATAGCGTAAGAAGGAAATAATTGTCAGAAAAATGTATAATTATATTACAATTATAAACCTTAGGAAAATCAACAAATTAGAAAAAATTGCTCGAGAGAGAAATTTTCAGGGAAATGTATAATCATAATAAAACTTATCAAAATCAATAATCTAAGAAAATTGCTTAAAAATAGGAACATTTTAAGGAAAATGTATAATTATACCAGCACATATTATAAATCTTAGCAAAACTAATAAGCTAAAAAAATTGCTTAATAAGAGAAAGATTTTTCAATAACATTTTCATTCCTACCGTATATACTGTGCATAATCTCCAAGTACACCATTAGACATTCAGTGATGAAAACATAGACTGATGTATTTCACGGTGATATTAGCGAAGCATGGTGTAAAACCCTTGCAGTGCTGAGTGGTCAGACCTTCGGCCTGTTACGCAGCCTTCTCAGGACAGCAATTCCGGGCAAACTGGGAATTCCATTGAAAAAGTCTTTTTCAGAGATATTTGTTTATTATTAGTGTAATACATAGAAAAGGCTCTAAAATTAAATATTCTAATGCTTTATTTTCAAAATGAATATTTTACAAGTTTTATGGGAATTAAATCTAATTGGTCTTCGGTGGGTATTAGGTACTGTTTTGCTTGCAGCACTTACTCAGAGAGATCAGCTGTTAATGTATGTTTTTCAAGGAGCTGTTGTTGAAGACGTATTTTGAGAGTCTGCACTGTTAATTCCAGAACTTCGGGATCTTTTACCCTGTACTATGTTCTTCCTGACATTTATTTTCAGTAGTCTGGGTTAATAACAATTAATCTTACAGTTCAAATTAATATTTTAACTTAGAAATGTCACAGTTGTTTTGAAACTGGAAAAATAAAGACCATTAACACATCTGTAACATCCGTGACAATGGGTATGTGTAACATCCGTGACAAAGTAGAAACAGGTATAAAATATTTACCGAGTATGTTTTTGAGAACTAATTGGATCCCATGAGATTTGCTTATATTTCACATGGACACTATGAGAATGAATCTCTTTTTGCTTGAGGTAGAGACCTGAGTTTTTCACTTTTTGTTAATATGGTGTGAAGTTAGTTCACAAATCTTGTAGGCCTAACATCCGTGACGGAACCTCTTCTTTATTTTCTGCAAAAATAATAAATTTTATTCAACAATTTTTTTCTGTAAAATGATACTATTGATACTAATCTTCTAAATTGATTCTAACAATAACAGTTGACAAAAGTCATTTCATTTTCAGTATATACATAGGGTTGTTTTCGATATCTCATAACGAATTTGGATGACGTCATGTAGGTCAGGAATCACACCGACAGCTGGATTGCGGCGAGAGGTGACAGACCAGTAGTGAGTGATTTCATAATGAGAGTGCACAGAGTGATTTCATAATCAGAGTGCATGGTGTATCACAGTAGCAATGCCCAAGAAAATCGAGCCTTTTTGGGAGGGGTACATAACAACCCTCTCCGATGCCGAGTACAGTTACGTGAAAATCATAGGAGACTGCAAAAAACGTGGTTTAGTTATTTCCAAGAAAGGCATCTTGTATGTACCTAATAAGACTGGCAAAGCTCGGATGAGATTAATTCCAGAGTGGAAAAAGCAAGCAAATCCACCCCCGTCACAAGTCGCCGCACCCCACGAGATGATACAAATTAATTCTAGTCGAGCTTTACCAATCTTATTAAGTACACATGAGATGCCTTTTTTTGCAAATAACGAAACCTCCTTTATTGCAGGTTTCTTTTATTTTCACTTAACTGTACTTGGCATTGGAAAGGGTCGTAATGTACCCCTCCAAAAAGACTCGATTTTCTTGGGAATTTCTGCTGTGAGTCGCCGTGTACTCTAACTATGAGATCACTCACTACTGGTCTGTCACCTCGCGCCACATTTGAGCTGTCGTGCGACTCCTGACGCACATGATGTCATTCAAATTCTTTATCAGAGATCGGAAACAGCCCTGTACAGTTTGAAAATAGTAAAAATGTAACATCCGTGACAACTGGAATGGCTGAGGAGACTTTCAGTATCCTGAACGGGTCATTTCTTGTGTAATTCCAAACTTGGTCACATGGTAGAACTGATTTAGAGGACAGTTATATTAGCCCAGCCCAATGGCCTAGTATGTCTACTTCTTTCAACTTTTAGACTATGCTCCGATTTCACTGAACTGCGGAGACATCGATCCATTAATCAGGATATCTAAGCGGGGAAATTGTCGACAATTTTGCCTGAAATCCTTCCATTTAGGGTCAAGGATATTTTAGGTATTGTAAATCTATTCTGATGTACTTCTCTTGGGAAAGAAACCATGCCAAAGATTTTTATTTGCAAAATTAAGCGTGATAATATAGTAAAGGCTGGTTAACAATAAACCGGGAACGGAAACGAGAACGAGAACGGAAATAATGTTAAATAAATGTATTTAAATGTGAGCATTCACAATAGTTAATTGTGAATGCTCACATTTGAATACATTTATTTTAACATAGTTAATTGTGAATGCTCACATTTGAATACATTTATTTTAACAATAGTTAATTGTGAATTCTCACATTTGAATACATTTATTTTAACAATAGTTAATTGTGAATGCTCACATTTGAATATATTTATTTTAACAATAGTTAATTGTGAATGCTCACATTTGAATACATTTATTTTAACATAGTTAATTGTTTAATGCTCACATTTGAATACATTTATTTTAACATTATTTCCTTTCTCGTTGTCGTTCCCGTTCCCGGTTTATTGTGAACCAGTCTTAAGATATAGTCATCGAAGATGATTCTCCATTATGACAAAGGAATAAACTTGCCTCATAGTTGTTTCATTCTCCACGAATATCACAGAAGTAGCATTGCTGTAAATATGCTGCAGGTTAGAGGCCTAATTGCATGGAAAGCGAATTGCACAATTTGGATTCCGCAACCAGCAGTACTGCGAGTGCGTGTGCCGTGTTCGGCACTATAACGCGATGCTGGCCGTCGTGACCGGGCGCTGTAGTCCGTGCCCGCCCGGTCGTCCCCCTCGCATTCGAATCGCACGAAATTCGTCTCAATTGGCAGCACCAATTAGCTTTTTTTTTATTACCAATAGTAGCAGCGGTGGCTCGTACAATGTAAACACTGGTCGCTGGTATTTCCGACTTTCTCCTGTAGCGGCATTCTGCCGAAGAAGAGCCGCAGATTTCATACCAAGAATGTTAGAAACACGTTTAAATTTCTTATAACATAAAGAGTATTGGGAAAAATATTGTCATCATCATCATCATCATCATCATCATCATCATCATGTATGGTACGATGTAGGTCTTTTGTCCTGTTTCGTGTCCATAGTAATTTAAAATTGGTCTTTCAAACGTTTTCTAGGGCGTCTGATTCGACGTATTCCTAGCGGTTTAGGATAGTGATGCGGTTCATATGGAATACTTAGAGTAAATCGGGGGGAGATGGCTATCGGGGGAAGATGCTTATTTCTTTTTTTAGTTTCACATTCTTCCAAGAGAGAACGCCGCGCGCATGTCTTCATGATTTCTGAGACAGTTGAATGTCTGTAGAGTGGAAGCTAACTCATTTTGCCATGTGTTCTTGTTGTGAAAAGAAGAAAAGCAAGAAAACAGCTCATTTTTCTGCTATAAAATAATTGCAAAGGTATGTTAAAATTTTAATACATCCTTGAATTCGTAATAACTGTCAAACCTTTGTAATGGATATTGTAGTAAAGGTTCTAAAGTTACCCCGATACTTGGGTAAGATGACAACTTGTTGCAAGAGTTTTATTTTTTGTTTTATTGCAGGGAATGTGTAAACATTACGTAAAATCCTCTGATAGAAGTCAGTGGATTGAGGACAGTCGTCACTTGCGATGGAACATGTTATAACAGAGGGTATGAACTGTTTTAGAGCATCGCAAGCATTCGGGATTTCTTACCGTACCCTTAAACGCCTTCTAAAAAAAATAATGATAAAAAATGTACTGGGTTGAATTCATTGTGTGCAAGAAGTGATTTCACGATTCTTGCACACGGCAATAAAATATATGCAATGACTGTGTTCCTAAGTAGTGATAAACGAGTGAGAAAGTGTCCATGAGCTTTACAGTGGGTGATCAAATTATTAGGGGCACTTGGTAAAAGTAGGAATTTCATTTTCAAATTCACATAAAAACAAGTAATTTGGATTTTCTCAACCGGAAAAGCTTTATTACTCTAAATAGTGTTTTATAAAAAATATTATTACGTATTTTATTGTGTAATATTGAATATGGAATGAAATAAACAAGAAATCTAATATTTTGTCACACATCCCTTTGCAGCAATTACAGAATTAACTATATTTGGGATACTAGAAATGCATTGGATACAATTATTTTTAATTTCTTGGCCGTGATGCCACACATTGACCAGTTTTTCTATTAAAGATTGTTTACTTTTAATAATTTCTGAATGAATTTGCCTCTTCATTAGCTCCCAAATATTTTCAATCGGATTAAGGTCCGGAGAGTTACCAGGCCAATCCAGAACCTTAATGTTGTTGTCAGACAGAAATTTTGTCATCTTATTTGCCTTATGACAGGGCGCAGAGTCGTGCATGAACACAAAATCACCATCAGGAAACCATTCACTGGCTTGTGGAAGAAGCCGTTCCTTCAGAATCTTTATGTATTGATATTGTCTCATCATTCCTTGAACAAAATACAGACGACCATGACCACTAATTACAGACCACACCATGAGGCTTAGAGGATGTTTAACAGTCTTCATAATACAGTCATTATTGTACTTTTCACCTTTACGCCTTCTAACGAACACAGATTTGTCAGCAAGTATCTGTATGGTAGATTCATCTGAAAGACACACCTGAAAAAAGAAATAATGTTTTCTGTTTTGTACCAAAAATGTAGTTTCAAAATACTGTCCAGACGTTGATATTTCAATATGAAATTCAAAACTAAATGAAGAGTATCTTAAATTTTCAATCAAAGAAAAAGTCAGGTATCTTCCCCCGATCCACTCTAATCGATCCATCCTAGATATGTGGTCATGCCATCTATTCACATATTCTCTGAATGATCCGCCACGGTGGTCTAGTGGCTAGAGCACTGGACTTATAAACCTATAGACCCAGGTTCGATCCCTGGCGTACCCCGACTTAAAACTTCTGTTGGAAAAGCACGTGGTCCAGGTAGCACAGGAGTTTTCGTCGGGAGCTCCGGTTCCCTTGTGGGATCTCAACAAATTTCCACCATTATCTCATCCCATCGCGTATGTAGCGTAGACCAGCCTCCTATGACGCACCCTGAGCAACGTCTATATCGGTATATTAGTCTACTCAACAATTCTCTAATTGTTTCTGCGATATTTGGCAAGTTTAATTCTTGTGGAATACCATAGTTCCGATCATGCACTGAACTGTGTCTTGTTATTGGTGTTAACATCTTCATTTCTAATTCCTTTCAAATCTTTAAATTCTCACAAATCATAATCCCCATCATCTCGTAGCTGGATGGTGCGAAATATGCGTCTGAAAAGTATTTAAATAGATAAAACATAAAATAAATAAATACGTAACAATCACAAAAAAATGTCGTCATTATCATCATCAGCAGCAGCATCCGCCATCTGCAGCTTGTATCAGAACGTCTCGCTTGTTTCGTTTAGATATTCCACCGTTTCTCAGCCCTTCCAAGACTTTTCTTTTTCCTTTTTTTTACTGATACTGCCATATCAGTTTTCAAAGCCGGAAGTGGACCATTCTTTAAATATATTTACTCCATTTCTTTCTGTATTTTTTAGTTTTATTACTGATAGTTCGTTTCTTATGTATTACTTTATGGTAAGACCCAAGCATGAACATATTTTTATGTATGTATGTATGTATGTATGTATGTATGTATGTATGTATGTATGTGTATGTATGTGTGTATGTGTATGTATGTGTGTATGTATGTATATATTTATGTATGTATGTATTTATTCACACTGCAAATGTGTAAATATCTGGTGACAGTGGTAACTAATTACACTCGATAATGACAATAATAAACACAATTAATAATAAATTAGTAATAATATTAATAATAATGAATAGTAATAATAATAATAATAATAATAACAACAACAAGGAGCATCCTAAATTAAATGAAGTACGATCACTTAAAATAACATTTAAAGTAAATCTAATTTGTATCTTAATCCTAAGTTCGAACTAAAACCCACGAGTATGATATGTTCATACATGCACAAGTACCTTGCAACACTACACTCATTTCGCTGTCAACTCACTCACTGCACTAGAAGTACGACACATTTCACTGATACCATCCTGATTTCAATAACACTTCAAAAACATTTCACTGTTCAAATACTTTGCACTACCACTATAAACTATAAAACTTCACTGACACAAACACACTTCACTTACACAACACACTTCACTGACACAACACACTTCTTTACTGATACAACACTTCAAATAACGAAACATCAATAACACTTTTAAATAGTGTGTATAATATACTACCGTTTATTAGTAAAGCACTTAAGACTATTTTTAAATACAGTTTTGATTATTAGGGTAATTCCGGGGGAGATAGCCATGCGGGTGAGACGACCAACCCCTCTTATTTTTATTCTAATCATCTGTTTCGAATGAAAATCGGTTTGCCGCCAGATGTTAATTAAACGAAGTGATTGTTGCACCTGCGAAAACGTAAGGTTATTATTTCCGCGTTTTGTAGCCGTTCGTTAGTCTGTGAGCAAGCAATAATTTTTCACCTTCTGAAATAACAATAGAGAAATACTGCATTTTGTGAGGAAATTTGCTGGAAACATTATTAAAGAGGTAAGGCATCTTTAAACATTCTATCTTAACTGTATTTCTTCTCTTCACTGTTGCCAGTTTTTATTACGCGGTATGGACATCTCTCCCGTAAAAAAGGAGAGATGGCCAGCATTTTTCCGGGATAGATGGCCTACAATTGAGGAATATTATTATGTTAAAAGTATCGTTATTTCTAGATTCCGATAAAATATAAAGCAAAGCCCGGCAGCAACCGCGTCTTTGGAATGAAGATGACTTACACCGTGCTTTTGAAGTCATTAAATATGGCACTTCTGTACGTCAAGCCTTCATTACATTTCATATGCCAATAAAAGCCCTGGAAAGTAGAGTTAAAACAGACAATTCTACAAAGGGTGCAATGGGACCAAGTAACACATAGGCAATGACAATGGATGTAGGTTTGTTCGCCATATTAAATATGCAGGAACATGGATTTTCCCTTACAGGGACCGATGTCTATAGTCTCGCTTACATTTTTGCTGAAGAACTTGTCAATATTCTCTGACTGGCTGACAAGCAAGCATTCTGATGGGGGCAGATAAAAAAGTTATATTTTTTCACCATGTTAATAACTTCAAAAGAAGTGCTTATACAAATTTTGGCCACTTGACCGCAATTACGAGGGCCGTAAAAAAAAAGTTCGCCAGGGGTCGTTAACAGAAAGAAAACACAATTTAATTCAAAAAATGTATTGGCACAGACACAGCAATTGTTGAGCTACTTTTTTCAACACATTCCACACCGGAATGAGACATCTGTCATATCATGGGTTCGGTAGAGAGGTGCAGGCGGCTGTCCAACGCTGGTTTCGATCCCAGGAAGCTGACTTCTACGACACAATGGTACAAAAATTGATCCCATGGTATGACAAATGTCTCAATTCCAGTGGGAGATACGTTGACAATTAGCGCAACAATTGCTGTATCTGTTTTAATAAATATTTCCATGTAATTGTGTTTTTTTCTGTAAACGGCCCCAGGGAAAATCACTTTCTGGATGGCCTGGTAATTACGGTCGAGTGGCCAAAATTTGTATAAGCACTTCTTTTGACATTATTAATATAGCGGAAGAAAAAAAATAACTTTTTTATCTACTCCCATCAGAATGTTTGCTTGTGAGACAACACTTCCTATCCCGGAAACCAACTGGAAAAGATACTGTTACTTTGACCTTTCAGGATTTTGTTTCATTAACATGTTCATAAGGTCCCGCGTCGTGGCCTAAGACATCCTGCCTAGGACTCGCGTTACGGAATTCGCGCTGGTTCGAGTCCTCATGGGGGAAGAAATTATCTCATGAAATTTCAGCCAGTGTATGGGACCGGTGCCCACCCAGCATCGTGATGCACTTGGGTAACTACGATATGTAGCGAAATCCGGTTAAGAAAGCCTGCTGTAACGGCTGGGGGGATCATCGGGCTAATCACACGATACTGCTATTTCGTTGGATGATCGTCCACCTCTGCTTCGACATGTGGACGTGAGGCCAGCAGCCGGCTGGTCGATCATGGTCCTTCATGGGCTGTCGTGCCTCGGATTATTATTATAATATGTTCATAAGCGTTTCAATTTATTTCTGTGTTGTTTTAAGGAAAATTCACTAAAAGAGGAAAAAAACAAAAAAATAAAATTGTTGAAAAATTTCAAACAATCATAATTATGCACTTAGACACTATATTTATGTGTCCAGTGCATATAACCTAATTGTTTTACAAAAAATTGTTATGAATTTACTTAAAAATAATGGTGGCCATCTATCCCTATATCCTATGGCCGTCTCACCCATATATGTTGGGTGAGATGGCCAGTGGCCTATTATATTTGAAACATATTTTTTTATTACATCAGTGAATTCTATGCGCCCTGAGGCACTGTAGTGGAGAAATATAACCTAGAAGGAACGTATTTGATTTGTTTCGTATTTCTTTTCCAATCGGTTACCCTGTTCTAAGTGATTTAAAAAACTATGGCCATCTAACCCGGAATTACCCTATTGTTACAGTAATCTCACTGAAGGTTTTTTGAATGGAATTTAATTGACTATTATACGATTAGAAGAAAGTATATGCCTACAAAGATTAGAAGAAATAAAGTAGTCTAATACAATAAAATATTAATTGACTTACTAGAATATTAAACTGTCTTGAAAATGTGTTATTGTACCATCTCATCATTACAAATATTCCGCTAAATGGCAGTAGTGTGTTATGATGAGCTGTTCTTTTGTTGCCAGCTGTGCCAACTACACAATCTTTATTGAATTCTATGGACGATTGCTAATCAAGAAGGTTTTGTTGATTCAGTTTTAATTTTATTAAAACAGTTGCATTCCACTTTAATTATCAATATAATACATTAAACAATCTCTGATACGTGACTATCTATAATCTCATACAGGAGAAGGTATAACGTAACCTAAATAATATAAACAAGATAAATGATAGAAAAGTTTTAATTAAGGAGGATGAAATAAACATGAATCATTTTAAACGGTCCAAGTATTGAAAGTACCAACATTGTTGGCAAACAAAGAAACAAATGCTTGGGAAGTGATAAAAACAAACAAATGCTAGAGAGGTGATAAAAAGAAATGTTAGGGAGGTGATAAAATAGTAAGATAAGTAGCCATGATTGGTTGAAACACGTCGTTTCGTACCGTTTATTGGTCAAAAGTAGTATGACTTAGTAAAAGTGTAATAGTCATAATAATTTCATTCTAGGCCTATCATTGTCATCCTGTTATGTATACCTAAATATTATATACGAGTCAAGAAAAAGCTATCCAAATAACATTTTATAATGGGAACAAAGCAAGCCTATTTTTCTAATCAATCACTGGTCATAAGGTCTTTTTATGTTAAAATGTTTGCACAATAGGATATAGTATATGATAACGAATAACCACTGAAATAGTATTAATAATGCTCTATTAATATTGCAGTACTTTAGAAGAGATGTTCGAAAGGACAGGTTTGAGCTTCGTTGTTGCAAATCTGTATGCGCGCTCGAAACTATGGATATACACTATCTACCAAAAAGTAATTGGGCACTGATTTTTGTCCCTTTAGAACCTCGTGGTACCACCTCTTGTTGCTATAACAGCAGCCACCCCGTCAGGCATGTTCTCCACTAGTTTGTGTAGGATATCCACTGGAATGTGTCGCCATTCCTCTTGCAATATGGCACTCGGTTGGACAATGGAAGTTGTCCGAATTTCCCGAAACTTCAATCGCCGGTCCAATTCGTCTCAAAGGTGCTCAATGGGATTGAGATCAGGACTCTGTGCAGGCCAGTCCAACCGGTGAACATTATTGTCTGCATACCATTGCATAGTAGCCATCGAAACATGGCATCTAACATGTAAAATCCTGGGTGCCCAATTACTTTTTGGTAGATAGTGTATCTTTGATGACCGTTGTTACTCCAACAATCTGGGCAATTAAATACTTTTTTACCCCAGCTTGTGTGTCACAAATTTTTTATTTCATCTGTCACATAAGTGGAAATTCAATTGATCTTGAAGACAAAGGCTAAGGTCCAATATGATGACACATATCTTCTCAAGGAAGCACTTCTACTTACGGTTACTCAACAAAATGTAACCTAGGCCTAATCTTTAGTAAATAGGGCAACTTGTTTCGACCGTTCACATACTAAAATGAAGACATTTGAGATATGTTTGTCCTTATGTTTGTCCTTACCTTGTTAGAGGACGGATACTGCAAACCTTTGAAGAATTTAAGTTGTGTATTTATTTCCTTGTTTGTTACCCAGTACCTTTAGGTTAGTGGTAGGTTATTTTACGACTCTTTATCAACGTCTTAGGTTATTTAGTCTCTGAATGAGATAAACTTAATAATGCCGGTGAAATGAGTCCAGGGTCCAGCACCGAAAGTTACCCAGCATTTGCTCATGTTGGGTTGAGAGAAAGCCCTGGAAGAATGAAGAACCTCAACCAAGTAACTTGCCCCAACCGGGAATCGAACCCGGGCCACCTGGTTTTGCTGCCAGATGCGCTAACTCCACAGGTGTGGACCAGTACCTTTATGGTTGTACCTATATTCCATGAAACCAGAATAATTGCATCCTTATAGCTCTGTCATATTTAAACGTACACTCTAATAGTTAAATTACGATGTTTGTTCTAAAATATAGTCTATTAATGAAAGTCAATTTTTTTATGAAATTGAACCTTTGTGTTTAAAAGCTGTTTAAAATTTAAATAAATTAATAGTGATTAAATAAAATACACTTAAATAAACAAATAAAGAAAATTAACATGTAATAAATGCATGATGAATAATATGTAGGGCCTACAGAAGAAAACAATAAATGATTAGAATTTAATTAAATATAGGCCAAAGCTCTGTAGCTACAAATATAACAAACCTCTTTTGTTTGATTACCAATGAGAGGATATTGTCTCGCTATGGGTTTGAGCGTACGTTTTTGCTTGTCAGGCGTTATCTTAAACAATTGAAGGTTGTTTTTTTTTTTTTTTTGGAAGCACAACCATAGTCCAAAAACATAAATTTTCAAGAGAAACAAAAAACTATCTGGCATGGATGTTGTTGATACTTCAGGTATGAAATCCATCATACCATTCCTTAAGGTTGTTGTAGAAACTTGGGAAAACTGAAATACTGTACATTATAACTTAAATTGGCTCATAGAAATACACGTTTAACCGTGGACAATGGTTGTTTCAAGAAAAAATACTCTGTTGTGGCTGAAGTATACCCCTCCTTTAATCTTCTTTTTCTTTATTATATCCTGTTTCTTTTCTTTTCGTTGCTCTCGTTTCTTCCATGGGATTACTTCTGCAACTAAAGATGACTTCATAACTAATAGGCTACAACAACATTCACGTGCTTAAGTATTTTCCCCTGAGGTGACTTTTGCTGCGTACTGTCAACGTACTACAGTTTAAATTTGTACGGATAAATGTTTCAAGATGATATGAATGGGATATTTGCAAATGCTACCATCGTCTTGGACAATGGCTGTTTTTACATGAAAAAATCTTTGGACTATGGTTATTTTATGAAACCCACTGAAAATTTCCACTGCTATAACATAGGACTATGGTGTTATTTCTTCCTTAATAACTAGTTCAGTAGATGACCGCTACAATACGCTCACCACATGCTTTATATCTCAGATTTGCATTTTTTGGACTATGATTCTTTTTTTAAAAAACTTCAATTACTTTGCGTATGGTAACCATACATTTCAAGGAGTCTTTAAGAATGTAGATAGCAAATCAATAGGCCTAGTAATAATAATACTAATGATAATAATAGTATCGGTAATAACACCGATAATAGTAATTATTGTAACGATAATGAGCGTAATAATTAATGTTGAGTGATGTAAGTTTAGTTATTAGTTTATTCAGTAATGAAATCCAGTGCTCCAAACTGGTTTAAATGCTAACGTCTCCGGTTAATAGGCCTGCAGCGGACTGAATTCAATACCCGACAGAAGGTAGAGATTAATTTCTATTTTAAAAGGAATATTTTTCTTGTCTTTTTTCGCTCCGAAATGATAGCCTTACGTACTATTAGCAACATAACCAGGGAATTCCACTATCAGCAATTAGTATCTAATGCTAGCGTGCTCATTCCTAGAAGATAAGTGTTGATGGTGATTCAAATTGAAGAAATATAGGCCTATTATTAAAGATGGTAACATTTAAGAATATGATTGTCCTTTATGATTGTCTAGTGTTGGTTCACAAAGGCTCAAGGACCACAATAGTCAAATATCACAAACATAATAATGATGGTTGTGAAATTTCTATGTTTTAGACATCTTACATTAGGCTTGTGTTAATTTCATACCATAAACTCTTAACTTTATCATAAACTAATTTAAGTTCCGTCTGTCTGCCGATAGAAGATTTTTTTAACACATGCCACATTTACAATCTGCCTACAAGAGACAATAAGTAAATATTATAAAAGAATATGACATGAGTGGAGATGTTATCCCATGACAACACTCCAAAAGAAAAATAACAATGTTTGAAATAGCTGTATTAAAAATTTATGGAAGGTCAAGAACATTGGTCCTTTTAAGTCTTCTTATTGTTTGACTATTATCCAGCAAATTTAATGCATGATGATTGGGATGTTGATTTAATCGGTTCAGGCATTTTTACTGAATTTAGAGATTTCTTCTTTCACAGTTGAAATGTTGAGGTCACGATGAATGACATCATTACGGACATACCATGGTGCAGTGACAACGGAACGTAAAGTTTTAGACTGATACCTCTGCAGTATTTCAATGTTTGAGTTGCTAGCAGTTCCCCACAGTTGAATGCCGTATGTCCAGATTGGTTTTAGTATGACTTTATAAACAAGAAGTTTATTTTCTAATGACAGTTTTGATTTAGGTCCCAATAACCAATAGATTTTTGATGTTTTAAAATTTAATTCTTTACTTTTAGTACGATAGAAGATAACCTAAATATATTTTGTATTCTTCTGTACAAATAGGAGAAAATGTGAGATAAGGTAGTGGATTATACAAATGTAAAAAAAAAAAGTTGATTGGTTACTTGGTTGATTCGTTGTTTGGTCTGGGTTGGTTTCTTTGGTTTGATTTCCGTCTTTGAGACACGAAGATCATCTTGGTATCTCTTAGTTGAACGATACACTCATTTAACACTAATAGTCACACAAGAACTTTCATGGAATCTTTACTGTGTTAACTTCTGCAAATCACCTAGCTGACTAGTTTCGAAGTGGTATCCTTCATTGTTCGAAGCTCAGTCTAGCTTATTCCTAGACTTCGGATAATGAAGGATGCCACTTCGAAACTAGTCAGCCAGATAAATTGCAAAAGTTAACACAGTAAATATATCGTAAAGTTATTCAGGTAATATATTTGGTTACCTGCAATTTTCGCAATGATAAAGAAAGAATAGCGAGATGAGTGATGTCCATATTTGAAGTTTTGCTGTGGACTAAATGCTATCGGTAAATGTTTTCTTGTCCAGGAACAGAGTTCATGTATGTACCACAAATCTACTACTCATAAATCCAGAATTCACTTCGTTTCCGAAGCAAGATTATAATAATTCAAGAAGCGATCACCTTCGTTCAGGTTTGGACCCGAAATCCTCTAATCTAAAGTGGTGGCCAAATTATTAGACTAACATTTATCTTTGAAACAATATAATTCGTCATATCAACTATCAATATAATTCATAGAATCTATATAATATATTGTTATAAATATGATTGTTTACACATTGTGGTATATTTTTCCAATGTTTGAATATATTTTGTCTGGTTATATCGGTACTATTGGTGTTGCAATTTATACTGCAGAAGATATTCAATAGTCCGTTCTCCCATGACCTGAAAAAAGGCCAGATATGAACCTAATTGAAAATCTGTGGTCTATACTGAAGAAGAAACTGAACAAATAGAAGCTTACAGCAAAACATGAACTCATTGAAGCACTGTCAGATATCTGGCTAAATTATGCTGATATTCAAAGAAAGTGTCAAACTTTGGTTTGTAGAATCCTTACAAAATCAACGTGTTAATGAAGAATAAGGGAATGTTCAGAAAATATTAGTAACCTCGGACTATGAAAATCTGGCTTTCAGGAAGTATCTCCCTGTAAAGCAGGTTTGAATAATTTCAAGGAAAAATTGTTCCGGGGCCGGGTATTGATCCCGGCACCTACTACCTGAAAGCCAGATTTGCATAATATATTCGTTACTGAAGTTACGTTAACAGGAAGCCACAATTTAAGTCACACAGAATTTGTGTGCACTCAAAGTTGGGTTCTGGCGTCTTGTCAGCCCATTTGAGTTGTGTGGACATAAAGGAAAAATTGTGACGGTGCCATGTATAGTTTCTGGGGTAGCTCAGTCGGGAGAGCATTCGTGCTCTAAGCTGAGGGTCCCGGGATCGATACCCTGCCCCGGAACAATTTTTCCTTGAAATTATTCCAACCTCCAGACTATTTCTTTTTCATTATGTCTGTGCAAGATACATTTTTGTTCATTATTTCTGCCGATAAATACAGCTCTGTTGCACATACAATCACTTTAGTCTAATAATTTTGCCACCTCTGTAATAACAAAGCTTCGAGCAATTACTTGACTGTAAAGGACGACAGATCTCAGAAAAAGGAATTTGAAGTGTACGAAATACTGGAGAGTGAAAACGATAAATCTTCCTAAAGGTGGATTTCATAAAAGGAGAGGAATATTTTAGATATATACACAATCTCATGGTGAACTACATTCTGGGCTATTAAGTATACATCAAAGACCCTCTCCTCCATACCCATACATTCTCAAACTCCGGTATTGGTTGACGGAGTTGAACTCGGTCCTCTGGCTAGCCTGGCATCCAGAGCGACGGATGTTGCCATCAGCAACTGAATCACTTATATCCAGAATGAGTATGGCAAATAATTCCCACCCCCAAGCGGTCCCCAAGCCAGGAACACACATTCCTTTTCCCTTCCGTTTAGAATACCTACTCTTGCCCACATTATGTCCTTAGGTCGACCGGGACATATTGCACTAGAATCATCTCAAAGATAATTGACTGGTCTCCTAAATTGAGTCAACTCAACCTGCCTGTGGTTTCCCGTGATTTTCCTAACTCGCTAAGGCCCGGGTTTATAAATACGGTTAATCTAAAGATTATGTTAAACCTAACCTGAGTTTAACTCAACGTACCGTATTACAGAGTCTCGGTTAAGTTAAATCGTAGTGGAATACGATTGATATTACTACTAGGAAAGAAAAGAAGACGATCGCAGCCGTTTAATTACATTATTGATTTAAAATAGCCGACGCTCGTGGAGAATCTTCATTAAGAAACATCTTTGTTCTTCGATATCAGAGAGAGTATCATAAAAAAACCTATAGAGGACCAATGCCGCGTACTTCAGTATGCTTGTCAGACTTAACTTCAAATAGTTTCTTAACACTGGCTACCAACGTTATACAATGCAACCAAATTAAACGTTGCATGACCATCCGCAATGTTACACCATACAGAATCAACTGAGTAATGAAATAATAATATTGTGTGCGTATTTTATGTGTTGTCTAGAATATTTATGAAACAGAATTCAGTCAAACAATACAATTATTTTTATAAGTCTTGTAAAATTAGGTAATATTATTAGTGTGTTTATAAATCAGACCTCATAGTAAATCTTACCAGGAGACTGTCTGCCACATACAGTACAATGCTCAATAGGTTTATAGTGGATTTATGGACACCTTCGAAATCTTCCATCGTTTTCAGTATGCCTAGGGCTTCTAGAGGAAAAATAGCGCAGCGCAACTAGTAATTGATGCAGAGATTCAAAAGAATGTTTTCAAAAGTAAAAAAGATATCATTTATCTTTTCAAATAATCTTTAAATTCAATCCCTAAAACACATATTTTTGCACTTTATCATTTTTCTGTTGTATGTTGTATCCGAATTTCAATTTTTCGAAACAAGGTTAGGACTATAAAGCCTAATTCTGAAGGTTAGGACTGTCTGCTTCGAAAGCCTCAATCTGTTTTAAAACTTATATTCATTTATATTTCAAACTGGTGCACTCTATTTCGAAAAATTCTTGGCCGCCGTGGTCGTTCAGTAATACTGATCACTCACATATCGTCACTCATAAGTTCTTGGAAAACATCTGCAATATCCATGTGTATGCTATTGCGGGAACCGTCATCTTGCGCTGTTGAAGCTTGAACTGCAGTTTAAACGGCAGAGGACTGCCGATCAAGTTAAACTCAAGTTAACTGAAGATTAACTGGTAGTTAAGGTTTATAATACGAAGCAGAACGAAAAACTTCAGTTTAAACTGAACGTAAGGTTTAAACAGCGTTTATAATACCGGCCCTAAGTCAATCAGTAATGTCGGGATGAACCTTAAAATAAATGGGCCACGGACCTTCCCAAACTCCTCCACATAATTTTTGGCATTTCAAAAATTACACCCTTAAAAAATCCAAGTCTTGCTTTTCGCTTGTTGCTTTGGATACTTCAGGACGAGCTTAACTTGTTCGTACAAGAGCCCGGATCCCTTGTCAAGCGACAATAGCGACATCCCCTCTCACCACTCGTTCTGCCCAGGCTTTTAATATCTTTGGCGGCTCTACCCTGCTGCTATTCAGTAGTGATCAGAATTGTGCTTACAACATTCCTCCTCTTCGCGTGATAGCTATTAGGTTAAGTCCAATTTTGGCTTTTCCACTTCAAACTTTCCTTAAATTCCTTCAAAGGAAACGGTGAAAGACCGAGAGAGACAAGTGGCCAAACGTATTGGAACTCACATAGATTATTCTCCATAGCCCCAAATTCCCTTGCAAGGACGCGGTAGCGTACAGTTAAATTGGACGGAATTACGCAATAAGAGACCAAGCGTCAAAAACCTGTTTCGAGATATTGGCCATTGAAATAAATCTGTTTTTTTTATAAAAAATTTTATGCAAGAAGCAGAGCGGGTAGAAGAGAAAGTGGCGTTACTTCCTCTAGTTCAGTGGTTCGTCGCCGAGTGGCGCTAGCCCTGTTTTCCGTGCCCAGTTTCAGGATCGCTATTCAAGTGAATGCGAAAGGTTTTTAGAAATAACCCATTAGATAAGAATGTATTGTAGAGTCTTAGTTACAATATTTTACTTCTTTAAAAATGTAATATTACCACATTAACAAATTGTGAGTTATGTAACACAACCCTGAATAGTAAATATAATAATTAACCGAAAAATGGAACATTGTGCCGGCTTCAGCCAAAAATACGCAAAAAAAAAGTACAGCATCGCAAAACTGAACATTTGTATGGCATTATAAAATATGCATTGACATGAAATTATAGTTTTTATACACAAGAAAGAATGTAATATAATAAAGGAGACACTTTATTTTCACTAGTTTTTATCTACTATTTAGTCATTAGTTGCAGTTGTATCTGGTTTATACGTAATTCAGGGGAACAAAAAATATTACGTGCAACTTAGACTCATAAATTAAGCTTCGATATTATATCTATGCTAATGTAAGTTTTGATCTTTTGAAATACCTAAGTTATTTTGTTTTGTAAAATTAAAACAATTTGGTAGCACTGTATTAAGTAGTTGTATGCTACTTATTGTAGAATATTAAATTAACGACTTTTCCATGAGATCTATTACTTTCTCATATGCTCGATTAGAAACGCTCTGCAAGAAGTATTATAACATTCATACTATTACAAAAAATAGCACAAATAATACTAAAAAAGGCTAACCGATTTTTGAATTAATATTTCAAAGCAAAATAAATAAATGAATTTTATGCAATAAACGAATTTTTGCTTATAAATAGCAGCAAAATTCAGATATCGCATTCTTGATTTCAAATTAGTCTGCCATCAAAAAAATTGTGTAAATATCTTTTTTTTTTCTTCTTCAAATTTTCGGTTGGTCTGTTATTGCGTAACTCCATCCAATTGTTTCTCCTCCTATTTCCCCCTACTGTCATTGTTATTGTCGTCTTTTTCAGAGATTTTTCTGAAATCCTACACTATCATTATGTAGCGTATAAGAGAAATTCTGTTCATTGTGTACTATTGAAACGTGCTTATCCAGTAGAAGACACTAGATGAAGACATGTGGAACCGCCTCTGCACACAGAGACGGATTCGAATACGTGTGCTCTCATTAAAACTAATGCTTCAGTTCCACTCAGGCTGCGTGATGCTTAAAAGCTTCTATTACTTTTTTATCTCAAGTGGTACAGGACGTTATTATAGGGCATCCATTTTTCAAGAGTAATTATATCTGGAACAAACCCGTGATACGCCAAGTACAAAACACCGGCACCGAGTACGTAACAGGGGCTTATTCCACAGATGTATAACCATCTCTTTGGTATTTTTATTTTCCTCTCTCCCGACTCAGCGTTTTAAAAGTATTCAGATAGAAGATTACATTTTAAAGTTTTGTTGATGAGAAGAAAAAATTAAATAGTCTGCTACATATGTCTTACTAATATAATTGGGAACCAGTTTTCGTGTAGGATAGCATTTTCGAAATAATTGCGGTAATTCGAAAGCTTCCACAGACAGGCGAGGCGAACACAGCAATAAAATGACAATTTTGTCCGAATCCTTCTGCCTAATAGCTTGCTGTTACTTGTTTTGTTATCATTTATAATGAACTCATTTTCATATCTGCTTAGTTTCTTAAGGTTCTTAAGTAAACCAAATTAAAAGCAATTTGCTGTTCTGTTTTAGTTACTATTTCGTTGAGGCTGTCGAGTACTAACATAGAAATTGCACTCCTTGTACATTTCGTGTTATAACGAAACTTACTTTATGTACGCTCTATCCGTCCCTACATAAACAACATAGAAGCGTATCTGTAACTGAAGACCTCCCTGGAAAAAGGATGTAACATCAGATTCTTCAAATATGTGATGTAGGTGGAAAAAGTAATTTTATAGCATTTATTTACTTGTATAACAATAAATGATCACGTTCAATGGCTCAGTAAACTTGAATCCTTGTTCAGTCAAATGGTTGTGATAGTAAATATAGGCCTAATGAAATATACCCCTGAAGTAATTTTCCTTTCTATAGGCCTAACAGTTTTGTTGCTTACATCCTTTTTCCAGGAAAGCCTTCAATTGTTCTTCTATTTTTAACGATTTCTTTAATCATAGATATGTGACCAAGTAGTAAGCCTAAAAAAGTTATGGTGAGGTTGTCCAACAAATGCAACGCATACATACATACATACATACATACATACATACATACATACATACATACATACATACATACATACATACATACATACATACATCCCACACCTGTGGAGTAACGGTTAGCGCATCTGGCCGTGAAACCAGGTGGCCCGGGTTCGATTCCCGGTCGGGGAAAGTTACCTGGTTGAGGTTTTTTCCGGGTTTTTCCCTCAACCCAATATGATCAAATGCTGGGTAACTTACGGTGCTGGACTCCGGACTCATTTCATCGGCATTATCACCTTCATCACAGTCAGACGCTAAATAACCTTAGATGTTGATACAGAGTCGTAAAATAATCTACTAAAATACATACATACATACATACATACAGTCCATACCTAGTAACGGTTAGCGCGTCTGGCTGCAAAACCAGGTGGCCCGGGTTCGATTTCCAGTAGGAGCAAGTTACCTGGTTGAGATTTTTTCCGGGGTTTTCCCCCAACCCAATATGAGCAAATGCTGGGTAACTTTCGGTGCTGGACTCCGGACTCATTTCATCGGCATTATCACCTTCATTACATTCAGACGCTAAATAACCTTAGATGTTGATACAGCGTCGTAAAATAACCTACTAAAATACATACATACATACCACACCTTTGGAGTAACGGTTAGCGCGTCTGGCCGCGAAACCAGGTGGCCCGGGTTCGATTCCTGGTCGGGGCAAATTACCTGGTTGAGGTTTTTCCGGGGTAACTTTCGGTGCTGAACCCTGGACTCAATTCATCGGCATTATCACCTTCATCTCATTCAGACGCTAAATAGCATAAGATGTTGATAAAGCGTCATAAAATAACCTTCTAAAGTAAAGTACATACATATATACATATGCACAGAGACAAAGATACATTACACACATAATAGAACGATGAGCTTCGAAATTCAAGACACAAAAAGTACTCTGAAATTTCGAAAACGCTTTTGTCTAATAATGACATTTTTAAGAATATTCAGCACGTAAGGAACGGATAGCCTACGCTTAATATACTAGGTAATACCAGTTGTCTATTGAGTCTAATTGCGTTCCTACAGCTTACATAGGCCTATTCTCCGAAGTAAACATACTAAAATCGGAGGAATCATTTTGGGACAACACCTTGTGTGTGTATTTGTATGTCCCATGTTTTATATGTTCCACTACATGGGATATTGTTTTGTACTTCGTGTTTTGTTGTTACAGAGGCGTTTTCTTATTAGTCTACTACGATTTGTTTGTTATTATTTTTAGTTGGTTATTTAACGAAGCTGTATCAACTATTAGGTCGAAGGAATTGTGACAGCGAGATGGTATTTGGCGAGATGAGGCCGAGGATTCGCCATAGATTACCTGACATTTGCCTTACATCATCAGTGTCTGTATTTCTTTTTTGTATTTATATGAGCTATCTGGTAGGATGGAAGAGAAGGCCTTATGGCCTTAATCCTGCCAGATTAAATAAATTATTATTATTATTACAGTTGGTGAAAACCTCGGAAAAAACCGACCAGGTAATCAGCCCAAGCGGGAATCGAACTCGCGCCCGAGCTTAACTCCGGATCAGCAGGCAAGCGCCTTAGCCGACTGAGCTACGCCAGTGGCTTTGTTTGTTATTGTACAAGGTGTCTTTACTGCAGTCAGATTCATGAAAATCGTGCAATATTCTAGTAAGTCATTCCAGTTATCATTGTGAAGAAAAATGCCCACATACTCGTATAAATGTGTCCGATTTTGAATAGTTTTGACAATAATCATGGTCCTTGCTTCCGTAACATAGATTCTTGTGAACTTAGCTTGAGCGTTTAGAATTACACTCTACTGCAAATAACTCACCCTGCTCTGAACAATGGACAGAATATTCAAAAAATATTACAACGAATTGCGAATTCAATCTAATATTGATAGTTTTGTTTATTTTATTACTAGTAAGCCTTTACATACTATGTTGGCGCGCGCAGTTCACTCTCGGGCGACAACGTGCTTCACTGTATTATACACTAGAGGGTGGAGTCTTTGAAAACCAGCTTTAAATACAAATTGTTTTGGTGAGCAATCATGTTTTGTTGCTAACTAATGCTAAGTTCTTGGCAGCAAAGCCATTAACTCTCTTGCTCTCCAATATTTCTCACATGCAGTGTGTTTGGAAGAAGGGGCTGAACATCGCTGAAAATGATTCTGATCCATTTGTTCCTGAAGAATGGGCAATGGATAAAGTGGTGAAGAAAAAAATTCCTATTTTGTTCAGGTGTTTTGATAGTTATGTTCTGTGAGTAATCGAAAGGAAGCAACTGTACTTTTTCTAAGATTCACAGACATTATATTTTGTTGTACAGTAGTGGCAAAAAAAATGGACTGACCCTTGTAGCTGATTTCAGAGCCTTGTTCACTCCAGAGCACGATAGACTGGTAACTAAGACTTTCGTGGTTCGAATCATGCCTAGGAAGGAAACTTTTTTTGTTCCTTATTCAGACTTATTCCCAATACTTTTCGATTGCTGGTAAACTTCATGTTCTGGGAATAATAAGTTAATTAAGTAGTAAAATATCGCTGCAATCGAAAAGTATTGGGAATAAATTTGAATAAGGAACAAAAAAAGTTTCCTTCCCAGGCAGGATTCGAACCACGAAAGTCTAAGTTACCAGTCTATCATGCTCTGGATTGAACAAGGCTCTGAAATCAGTTACAAGGGTCGGTCCTTTTTTTTTTTTTGCCTCTACTCTACATAAAGACACTCCCATCGTTTGTTATTTGAAATTTCGTGGAAATGATTTGATATTATATATTGATATTTTGAGTTAAATTTTTAACTGCTGAAAATGATAGAGTTGGCATGGGATTTTGTAAGATTTTATTTCCCTTCTTAGCAAAACGGTCAGCAAATCCATTACCAGATAATCTATAGGCCTAGTGTGTCGGTACTCAGTAAAAAAACCATCCGTTTCTTAATCTTAATTAGATGGTGCATAATTTTCCAAGAATCGGTTATTTTTTTTATTTTTAGGTAGCAGATTGGTTATTATATTAGTAATAACTGTTTTTTAATCACTGAATATAATAGCTTGTTGAAAATAAGGCATCATCTACAGTACAACAGATTTTGAAGTGTCGAATAGATAGCTTCAACTTCTCCATCAAAATTTGTAACTTCATAACCTAAGGAATTACAAAACGAGATCCATTAGTGAAAATGTGGAGTCATTTTTTCGTAGTGAATCTACTATGAATAATTTCCAATGCTAACAATTTTAGGACATATTTTGGAGTGTCACTTTTCTTGGTATCTTCGACCACGTCTAGATAACACTACTTTATATCCACTGCTTGTGTAGGGTTAGTCTTTCAATTATATTTTCCTTAATTGTTGATGAATTTTTCTTTTTCTTAATTTCGTGTACTTTAGACAGAAAGCTTTCCTGAGATTTAAAGTTAACTATGAAGTTTCTTAGTTTCCAATTGTTAAACGGAAGTCTAATCGATTTTTCGTATTGAATAATAGGATCCTATTCTAGTTAGTAATGATAATTTATTTTAATACATTTGCAATACGTACAGTACATCCAGCATCATTTTCCTATATATTTAAACGCCCATTCTCTCATAGCTTATACGTTCATGTTCAACTTTCAGGAGGCTGTAACGTAGAAGTCAATTTTAAAATTGTGACATACGTTTACGTAACTTTTTTCATCACAATTTTACGAAAAATTGGTTTATAGAAAGATCTTTGTGAATCTATATATATATATATATATATATATATATATATATATATATATATATATATGTGTACACACAGAGTGAGTCGTAATTGTGTACAATACGGTTATTTAGTCCTGACAGTCGCCAACAATATGCGCCTGGGTCAGGCGAGTCCATTAATTTACGCCAAGGGGTATTCGGGTTAGTCAGTCGCTTGCATTCAGAGCGATCGGATGTCACGCGTGCGGTAGAGAGGTATATTTCCAGTACAGTTAAGCTGTACTGCGTTTCTTTACTGACCACTTGCTCTTATATCTACTCCGCAGTTATCCCCATTACTCCCATTACTTCCCGTCTTTCGCGTCGCCGAGCTCTCAGGACTAAATAATCGGTCTGTACTATAGAGTAGTGCGGAATATTCTATACTAAAAATGCAACATATTTTTTCATATAAGCTTATGGTCGTGCCCGCTTCATTATGGAGATAATGATTGGAACAGTTAGAAAAAGACAACAGCTATTTTTCTGAGAGTGTTGTTTAATGACGTGGTTATTTACTTTGCAAGCTTACATAAGATGCTCGAAATGTCCACCATTCACTTCACAACACAATTTCCGCCCTCCTCCGCCAAGAATGTCTTGCTCTTTGAACAATGCACCGAATTATATTTCCTGCAGTCACAATTGCATTCAACAGAAGTTACCTCGTGGCGTGTCGTTGAGGGTAAACTAGTCGTTACATGTGACCCCACAACCAAAAGTCGCACGGACTGAGTTTAGGCGATCGCGTCGGCCATGCAACAGGCCCTTTGCATCCACTACATCTGCCTGGACACCGTTCATTCAAATAACGTTTCACTGCACGACGGTAATGCGCAGATGCTTCATCTTGAATAGTCAAGTGTTCAACCGTGATGACAGTGGTATTGTTTGTTGTGGTAGTTCAGTCTGCAGAAAACGTAAATTCCTAACTGTAGAGTTTCTCTCTCTCTTCAATAACAATAATTCTACTTACTGTGTACTGTACAGTGTCAACTGAGCGATTGACGCATGAATAGCTTCAACGTAACATCACCTCGCTAGTCCCACAGTGATGCCATATCTCGATAACAAAGCCGTCACGGTTATATGTTTATATGACAAAATCTGTTTGTATTGGAATATAGAATACTCTACAATACTTTATAGTATACTTTTACAGCTCACCCTGTACATATATATATATATATATATATATATATATATATATATATATAATATAAGTTATATATATATAAGTTTTATATATATATATATATATATATATATATTTTAATGTTGTGGGATTTAATCGATCAATTTCTGTTGTAAGATTAATCGATCAAAATAATTAATCCAATAATAGAGTCGATTAAAATTAATCGGTTGTAGTTGATATTAATTATTATTTTTAAAATACAAACTCATACTAAAAATTCCGACAATATTTCTCTCTCGGAAATTGCTTACTTAAAAGCACAGTAGTACTGTTATTTTCTAACTGTTAACCAAGTAGCGTAGGGAAAATCTTTGCACAAACACTTCAGAAAGAGATGGAGATATGAGGACAGTGACCTAGTCTATCGCTATTGAAAGTTGAAACAATGCGAAATCCTTTTATGGTTTTCCAAGAAAACTTTCACCTTGTTGTCAGCTCATCTTTGTAGCATATGAAATACACACTTTTCTGGGATTCGTCCCCCTCATCCCTTATAAAACAGCCATGCCTACACTGTGTGTGAGAGCGTAAGTACCTTCTCTTTCTTAAATCTGGTAATTCGATTACAATAGGGGCCAGTCTTCTGTTTTGACCGCTGTACTTTTGCAGTTGCAGTTTCTGTACTGACTTTGTATATGAAGGTTGTGTGTTTAGTTTGATAAAGAAAAAAAAATCAGTTTTCTGTGGTTTGTGAAAAGTGTAACCTCCATTATGTCATATGAATATTTGAGAGGTACCTCGGTGAAACGTTTGGATTTGAATTGAACGATCGTGGAGAAGTGCTTCACAGAAAAAAAAGTTTTTTTTTTCGTGTTTAGTGATGCAGGAAACATTGTTACTAAATGTAGAGCGACACTTTAATTCGGAGCATCTGAATGCACTCACATGTTTAAAATCTGTCGATTAATCGATTAAATTCAAATAGTTAATAGATTAAATATTTTGATTGATCAACAGCACTAATATATATATATATATATATATATATATATATATATATATATATATATATGTCTGCTGTCCGAAAATCTGAAAGTTAGAATTTATAAAACAGTTATATTACCGGTTGTTCTTTATGGTTGTGAAACTTGGACTCTCACTTTGAGAGAGGAACATAGGTTGAGGGTGTTTGAGAATAAGGTGCTTAGGAAAATATTTGGTGCTAAAAGGGATGAAGTTACAGGAGAATAGAGAAAGTTACACAACACAAAACTGCACGCATTGTATTCTTCATCTGACATAATTAGGAACATTAAATCCAGACGTTTGAGATGGGCAGGGCATGTAGCACGTATGGGCGAATCCAGAAATGCATATAGAGTGTTAGTTGGGAGGCCGGAGGAAAAAAGATCTTTAGGGAGCCCGAGACGTAGATGGGAAGATAATATTAAAATGGATTTGAGGGAGGTGGGATATGATGATAGAGACTGGATTAATCTTGCTCAGGATAGGGACCAATGGCGGGCTTATGTGAGGGCGGCAATGAACCTCCGGGTTCCTTAAAAGCCACTAAGTAAGTAAGTAAGGAAGTAAGTAAGTAATATATAAATATTAACATTTTGTGAATAGCCTATATTAAATAATTATTTATATATGTAGTTCTAAGCACTTGCTTTTCTCAATTTCTATCTCAAATTCCTTGCAGAGAAGTAGTGAGTCCTTTGCGGAGAATTGGATACGTAGCATTCTTTCATACAGTATTCAATTATGTTTTCTTCAGTCAACAAATATCACGAAATCCGAACAATAAGCTTACTATGAAGACTTAATTCATTATATCAATGTTGCTTGAAATTTAGTTGGTCTACTTGCAAATTAAAGGGACGCAACAAGCTATTCACTTCTTTAGCCTGTCAAATTAATTAACTTTTTTACGTGTGCCGGGACAGACTAACCGCGCATTGCTGCCTCATTAGTCATTGCCCTTCTCCCGTGGCTCAGATAGGAAGCAAACATTCACAGTTTGACTCACTGCTGGCGTAACCGGTTATGTGGTAATTAGTCATCGAAGTGTCCAAGGTGCCGCGGCATGGAAGAGATTGGAGGATAGGCCTTCATAATTTATGTTCCACTGTTCAAGTTTTTACTTTCTTATACGAGCTATGAAGAGAAAGTATTACCTATGTTATGGCAAGATAATTATTTCGAGATTTTCATTTGGAATAAAGCATTCTCATCATTTCTGAATAAAAAAGATACAGTTCCGTCAGGCCGTGTGCCTATCTCTGTATTGAGCGATTCAGTGATTCCCCCTTACCCTCTTTTAACGTTTTTTTTAATTGGTTATTTAACGACGCTGTATCAAGTATTAGGTTATTTAGCGCCGATAAAATTGGTGATAGCGAAATGGTATTTGGCTAGATGAGGCCGGGGATTCGCCATAGATTACCTGGCATTCACCTTACGGTTGGGGAAAACTCGGAAAAAGCCCAACTAAGTAATCAGCCCAAGCGGGGATTGAACCCGCGCCCGAACGCAACTTCAGACCAGCAGACAAGCGCCTTAACCGACTGAGCCACGCCGGTGGCTTCTTTTAACGTCGGCGACTTGTTTCTGCGCAGGTTATTTTAGCGCCTAGCGTGTTAATGTGAAATGTTTATAGAAAATCTAGAATTTAGTCGCGTACTACAAAAGACTAAGTTAGTCTATTGTTTAGAGCTATCGGTCGACTAAAAATGTTGTTCTTTAACCCGACATCTTTAATTAATTAATATGATTTTAAGCTCCGTTTGTAAGTTTGAGCGAAAAGATTTAATATTTTATAATAATTCCATATGCTATATAATGACGAACACATGTTATTACATGTTATTATAAATTTTATTGATGTTTATTGCAAGTAATTATTAAGAAGCAATTGACACATGATTAATTCATAAAGTTTGAAAAAAAGTGACAAGTTTACAGTTATTTACAGCCGTATCCCTTTGCTCCAGCCAAACGCATCAATATGTTGAATAATTGCAAGGGAAACATTGTTCCCGGGCCGGGCATCGATCCCGGGACCTTTGGCTGAACGCATAAACGCTCCGGAACAATTTTTCCCTTGAAATTATTCAAGTCTGCTTCACAGGGAGCTTTACCTGAAAGCTATATTTGCATTATATATACGTTGCTGTAGGTACGTTAACAGAAATCCACAAAGAAGGAACATTTTATATCCATTCCGAACAATTAGGCTATGTGTAATAACTAAATATAGTTTACCATTTTGATATGCATTTCGATGAACCTAACTCATTTAACTTTAATTTCTCTTAATCAACATCACTAACTTATATCGTCCTAGTAACATACGCCATGTTGATTTGCACTTCAGTTAATTCACTGATTATATCATGGGTGACACTACGCTATTTCGTTTATATGACGTCATTCCATTTTCGACCAATGAAGTGTAATGAAATTTTGAATTCCAACCAATCACAGTCACACTTTGCAATAATTTTTGCAACTAGATTTATCGCTATCAATTTATCGCATGGTCGTTCTTTTGTTTAGTCGTTGTCGCCAACTGTTTCCCCGTAAATTGGTGATCATGAATACATTAAGATGCAACTATACGGTTAAACATTTCTTTCAACTTTAAAGCAATGAATGCAAGATTGATATTAATATTAATTAATATATTTACGCAGTGAAGACGACATTCAAAACGGCGCTCCATGTAGACATAAAATCTTCATGCATCTTAATTTAACGTACGTTTTAAACTTGATTCTTTCAATATTCTTCTCACATTGCATGCATACGCGATTGGAATATTAAACTGTGTAGATGCAGACTTAGTTCGTTACATACTACAGCGAGAATGCATTTGTCGAGCTAAAAATTGCTTTCCTATAGCACGTAGTAACGGTCGAAATAAGGGACAGCTGACACTGGTCCTGCTCACACAGATAGTCTAACCTATAACTGTAGCCTATAAAATAAAATACATCTTCATCTTCCATTTCCATGTCCATTGTAGGCTATCTGAAAAAAATTACATTCCTTCATTCAGATTAGATAACTGCGTTTTCAACAATTCTTCATTTAATTAATGTATTAATCAGGTTACTGTAATTATATTATAAAATTTTAAATTAAATCATGATTTCAGCAGATAATGAAAATGTATTTATATTATAATAATAAGAGAAAAGTACAGTACATGTAATTAACATTGTTAAATCTGTATTTCGCTTTTCGCAATTGGCATTACTCAATAATAACATCGAATTTGTTTATTGCAGTAATCGATATTCATCTATTTCAACTTCACAATATATGAATAGGTTAAGTATTCGTAAATATACAATTATTAATATTTTGTGATCGAATTTTAGGGATATATTAAGTTATTTACATTTTTATTTTATTCACGAAATAGTCCTAATAAATGTCACTCGAGGTCTGAGATTTCCCAGATAAATCCACACGCTTCGCTCGTGGATTTATCGGCAGATCTCAGACCTCTCGTGACATTACCACAGATAATTTCATTATTCATTTTTGAGACTCAATTATCAGATTTTCTTCTCTGTGCTAAGAATAGTATTATGAAATAGTCTTATTTAGCTTACTTACTTACTGGCTTTTAAGGAACCCGGAGGTTCATTGCCGCCCTCACATAAGCCCGCCATTGATCCCTATCCTGAGCAAGATTAATCCATTCTCTATCATCATATCCCACCTCCCTCAAATCCATTATAATATTATCTTCCCATCTACGTCTCGGGCTCCCTAAAGGTCTTTTTCCCTCCTGCCTCCCAACTAACTCTAACATTTCTGGATTCGCCCATACGTGCTACATGCCCTGTCCATCTCAAACGTCTAGATTTAATGTTCCTAATTATGTCAGATGAAGAATACAATGCGTGCAGTTCTGTATTTGTGTAACTTTTTCCATTCTCCTGTAATTTCATCTCTCTTAGCCCCAAATATTTTCCTAAGCACCTTATTCTCAAACACCCTTAACCTATGTTCCTCTCTCAAAGTGAGAGTCCAAGTTTCAACCATAAAGAACAACCGGTAATATAACTGTTTTATAAATTCTAACTTTAATTTTTTTGACAGCAGACTGGATGATAAAAGCTTCTCAACCGAATAATAACACGCATTTCCCATATTTATTCTGTGTTTAATTTCCTCCCGAGTAGGCCTATCATTTATATTTGTTACTGTTGCTTCCAGATATTTGAACTTCTCCACCTCTTCAAAAGATAAATTTCCAATTTTTATATTTCCATTTTGTACAATATTCTGGTCACGAGACATAATCATATACTTTGTCTTTTCGGGATTTACTTCCAAACCTATCTCTTTACTTGCTCCCAGTAAAATTCCCGTGTTTTCCCTAATTGTTTGTGGATTTTCTCCTAACATGTTCACGTCATCCGCATAGACAAGCAGCTGATGTAACCCTTTCAATTCCAAGCCCTCTCTGTTATCCTGGACTTTCCTAATGGCATACTCCAGAGCAAAGTTAAAAAATAAAGGTGATAGTGCATCTCCTTGCTTTAGCTCACAGTGAATTGGAAACGCATCTGACAGAAACCGACCTATACGAACTCTGCTGTACGTTTCACTGAGACACATTTTAATCAATCGAACTAGTTTCTTGGGAATACCCAATTCAATAAGAATATCATATAAAACTTCTCTCTTAACCGAGTCATATGCCTTTTTGAAATCTATGAATAACTGATGCACTGTACCCTTATACTCCCATTTTTTCTCCATTATCTGTCGAATACAAAATATCTGGTCAATAGTTGATCTATTACGCCTAAAACCACACTGATGATCCCCAATAATTTCATCTACATATGGAGTTAATCTTCTCAAAATAATATTGGACAAAATTTTGTACGACATCAACAAAAGTGATATTCCTCGAAAGTTACTACAGTTAGTCTTGTCCCCCTTCTTAAAGATAGGTACGATTATGGATCCTTCCATTGTTCTGGTACGATTAGTCTTATTAAGCCTGAATAAATTCTTTTAGACGCTTTTGTATTAAAACATAGGCCCCTATGTTCATGTTATCTTAGTGTTTAGAAAACAATGTATATTAAAATCAGTAGTGTAAAATATCCTTACAAGGTTAAGTTTTACTGGAGGTCTTACTGTAGCCAGTAGCGGATGAGTGCATGCATGAATGTAGCAAGCGAAGTACAGTACTTGTGTTTGCTCTCGTGACTGCTGTTTGGTCAAGTTGAGCAGAATAAACTATAGACCACTTTAAAACAATTACACTAATATTTATAATTTATATTATTTACACTATGTAACTAGAATACGCTATTCTTACTATTTACATTATGATAAATAATGTAGGCCTACATTCATGAAAATTTATTTACACAAGGCCCGGCAAGGAATACTCCCCGCTTTGGCAATATAGAACTGGAGCGTGCCCGTACGGCAGCCGTGGCGAGAACTTGACTCGCGAGACATTGTGGCTCGCAGTGATAGCTGTGCATTTCGCTTGCTTCTAACCTCCGCTAACCCCCACCCTTTCACTCACTGGAGCCAAACTCCGTTCCATTTGTATTTGTCTCTGACCTGCGAGTGGCATATGTCTCTCTCGAAACCATGTACGAAAGTTCCAAGTAGGATGGGAGGACGCATTTTTTTTGCTGTCAATATGATGAGAATATTAAATGTATGATTTATTCACAAGTATTACGGGAAAACGGTTGTATAACATAAAACGGCATTATACTACATGTTACTGATGAAACATTAAAAGGTTAAGTGTTATTGTTGTTGTTATCATCATCATCATCATCATCATCATCTCTGTACGTCGACCATTTTTCAGCAGATGTACGAATAATGCGGTTAGCTCTTCAATTTGAACTCACTGATTTACTACGTAATGACAAATGAAAGCTAGATGTAAGGACTTGACAAATGTTGAACTTTCAAATCTTTGCCAAAAAAATAAATATCCGAAGCTTCGTTATTTCGCTTGCTCTGTTGAAGCCATGTTCGCTACAACTTACGTTTTTGAAAAATTGTTTTCAACAATCAAAATAGTAAAAACCAAATTTAGATCACGACTGACAGACAAATACCTTCGTGATCAACTACGACTGGCAGTAAGTGACATAATTGCTGATTTTGAAACTTTGTCGCAGAGACATTCTGAAGCCAGTTAATTTCAGGTTGTGGTATTGTTCTTTTATTGTTCATTTCTTTCTTCGTTACACGTACTAAACATTGGTTTGTACCCTTGTACTGTATAAAATTATATTTAAGTGCTTGACGTAAGTAAAATGAAAATCCGTTAATAAGTCAGACAGTTGCTTCACTTCCCCTTCGGGTGTCCGCCTCCCTCCATAGGTGCCATGCACGTTGCAGGTTACGCAGTGGCTCGGCGCACGATCACATTATCGCCACCTCTGCCGTACGGGAACACAGCTGAGTCGCAGCAAAGGCGCTGTTATTTCCCTAAATGCCTACCTAACAGCTTACTTCAGATCTTAAATTATTGTCTGGTATCGATGTTTCGAGACATGCTGCTTAATTATTCCCCACAGGGAAATCACATCGCCTTTGCTGCGGAAAATTTCACAGAGGACATGGCGCCGCATCATTTTGTGCCGCGACAATGATGGTGCCCATACCGATGTTCTGGATCACTAAACAAGCTGAAACGTGAAGATCAACCATTGTCACACATCTACTATGACATGTTCAAAATGGATGCACATCAACACACAAACGGGGGGGGGGGACAAGACTTTCGGACCTTTCTGTAGAATATGATCTTTCTTCATATATCTTTTGTGGAATACGATTTTTATTTTTAATATATCAATTGTTCTTCATTATTAAATATCATTCCTTTGATACAAATTGTTTTATTTAACATACAATTGTAATTGTTTAACTCTTGGAATTACATGTGACTGCGTCTTATTATTATTATTATTATTATTATTATTATTATTATTATTATTATTATTATTATTATTATTATTAAACTTTGTCGCAGAGACATTCTGAAGCCAGTTAATTTCAGGTTGTGGTATTGTTTTATATTATTATATATTATTATTATTATTATTATTATTATTATTATTATTATTAATATTTTCTGTGCATTTTATACTGGTTGAGTGGAAGACAAGGCCTTATGGTCTACGGTATTCTGCTAGTAAAAATAAATGAATTAAATTAATGAACAAATAATTTAAATTGTAGGAAACATCATCGTAGTATATTAGTCTTTCACTATATTGCATTGTAAACAGTCTATGAGGTCTAGTTTTGAATCTTGAATAAAACGTCAACTTCAGCACAAACAAGATGCTGTGACACGCGTCAAATATGACGTCACGTCAATATAGTCTATAAACAGCTAACTTTATTTCCGTACGCCCTGCGATGAAATACGGTCCTTAATGATTACTTTTTGTAATTATTATTTGTAAATTGACATTAGATATTTCAATTTCCACAGAGTAGCAGGTATGATCGAGATGGTCGGCTTAATGGGCGAACTAAAACAATTAAAAAAAAATACAGTGCAGAGACCAGAAATTGAAAACCGTTCTTCTTGGATGTACTTCATCATCCTCCAGTACCCGTAGGATGAAATTATAAATTGTTATAAATACTTTCTAATTTCTGCTGTATTTCTTTGCTATCATAACTAAAAGAATATTAGAATACAAATATGAGAACGGGCACGAAGACTATCTGCAATTCTGTTGATTTTATAGAGTTCAGAGCTACAAATCAAACATAACATGATTTAGTCTTTTGTATGATCGATAAAATTAATGGGTAATATTTTCATGTATGAGAAAGATCGTTGAGCCAGGTGGCCATACCGATGAAGAAAACAAGATTCAGTTATCTCGAAAGATATTCTAAGAAACTGTATGTTTTATTGATCGCTTGTTGAAAGATTACTTAATAAATCAATGGAGGAGTTAGAAAAAGTGTGTTGCTACGGTTTTAATCGGCTGTTTATGATGTGACGGGTTGCATGTCGGTAATTATGGTTCGATGTTTTCTGGTGATTAAATAGGTAAAGACTTTCACTGATGTAACCGCCAACAGGAAACTCGAAGCACATCACGTTTCCAGCCGAATTAGACGGGTATGGCGTCCCCGCAGCTCAAAACACACAGCCGGAATATAAATCAGTTATCCACACAAACTGGCCAAAAATTCTGTTTCCTATATTTTGACGCAGATCTACTGTACGTCTCTCTCCTCACTAGGTATGGTGGGTTTAACTTGGAATTGATTGTCACATAAAAATGCAACCCTCTCTCTTGTTCTCTTTATATTCTCCTTGTCTTCTCTTTATTCTCCTTGTTTACCTCATGATCTCCATATTTTCCTCTTGTTTTCCCATTTTTCTCGTTATGTTACCCTTGTTTTCCATGTGTTTCCCTTGTTCTTCTTGCCTTCTAGTTTCCCCTTGTTCTCCTTGTTTTCGCCTTGTTCTAGTCCCTTTTCTTTATACGCCACTTGTTCTTCTCGTCTTCCTCTTGTAGGCTACTTCTTGCTTTCCCTTGTTCTCCTTGCCTCCCCTTTGTTCTCCTTGTATTCCCCCTTTTCTCCCTGTATTCTCCTTCTTTCATTCACTTCAAACCCAGAATTCTCCAGCCTTTCCTATATTCTGCCTCCTTCCTAGATCATATATGTAACAGATTGCTCATCCCTGTGTTAAAATCTGCAGCACTTTGAAGAAGACAACCGCCAGGATCGCCACCCGTCCGCCGTAAACGAACACGAAATGGCAGTACAATCGCTAATGCAATTCAAATGAGACATGACGTGACTCCTTATGTAACAACTAGATGGCAATATAGTAAACCTGACAAAAGTTATTACCATCAAAGTCTATAAGGCCGAGCAATATGGGTAAATATGATCCAGGCTTCCTCTTTGTCTCCTCGTATGATTCATATATATCTTAATGTCGTCTAGCATCTGATATCTCCTTCTGCCCCGAACTCTTCTCCCGTTCACCGCCCATTTCAGAAGGCAGTTTCTTCTCAACCAGTGACCCACCCAATTCCTTTTCCTCTTTCTGAGCAGTTTCAGCATCATTCTTTCTTCATCCATTCTTTCCAACACAGCTTCGTTTCTTATTCTGTCTGTCCACTTCACACGTTCCATCCTTCTCCATATTCACATTTCAAATGCTTCTCTTCATTTCGTAGTAATGTTCATGTTTCTGTCCCATACAATGCTACACTCCACACAAAACCCTTCAGTAGTGTCTTCCTTAGTTTTTTCTCCAGAGGTCCGCAGAAGATGCTCCTTTTCTTTGCAGTTTTTCTTGGGAAAGGTAAATGCGGTAGCTTCCCGTTGCGAATGATATGACTGATATCCTGAATAAAAGACCACAAGGGGCCTCAACGTGGAGGTGAGGAGAGAGAATTTGGTTAATTAGACCCTCTGGATTTCACCTAAATTCACCGCAAGGATTAAATATCAGTTCCATCAGGGTTTTTGACCCGATCAGAGACCGGGAAATCCTAATTAACCTTTGCCCCCCTATCACGCGTTAATACGTGTTAATTATTGAACAATATGTATGAACATTTTCGCCTTTTTCTGTATCATCAGATAGGTTAATAGACGGTATCTAACTATGCTAAGTTACAATTTTATTAAATTTGTCTTCCATCCTATTGTCATTGCAAGTTATTCGTATAGAAACCAATTTTAGAAAACACCAACTTCATAATAATCAAGATTGTAGTAATACTAACTTATCAATCCAATGGTGAAACGTATAGGCCTACATGCAAGTTGTAATAATAGCACATTTTTTAATTATACGAGTACTAAAATAAAACAAAATTCGTTTTATTCTACTACGCATAATAATAATAATAATAATAATAATAATAATAATAATAATAATAATAATAATAATTAGACATACACAGTTGATGCAAGAACATCATGATACCTCCATCATCTAACAAATATGCTTGAATTAACATTACATAAACAAGAAATACTTCACCCACATCTCAATATACAAAGAAGACATAAATTATAACTATTTTAATAAATTTATATAATCAACACATCATTATGTCGTTATCTATCCCGTGCATAAATGAGAAATGGTTTTAAATCTTTTATAAAAGACATATACAAATGTAAACGTTAGACATAAATGTAACGTGAGTTTTATGTAGGGGAAACCCGGGCAAAGCGGATAAGCTAAGAATAAACAATGCCACAGGCTATATTTTCGTGATTCCGAAACAAAAACTTCATGACTTTGTTTATGACACATGTTGTCCACATATCTACAAAACAGCACTTCGTTTCTTGTACCTACAGAGAGTACACGGGCAAAGCGAATAATTAACCCGGGCAAAGTGAATATCCCCATAACATTTTCACCTTTCTATTTAACTTCTATTCACTGATAATAAAATTTAGTCAACACATAAACACGATGTTAATGAGCCATATTAGACTATAAGAAATGTTATTACAGCCCTTTACAGCACGTTAGATTAGTACAAAATAAAAATTTGAACAAGTTGACGTTTCACTGGCACTGAAGACTTGGATTTCTTCTGCTTTTCCTCCTGCCCATAAGTTACTTCTCTTTCAATGTTTTTAATCTGTATAGATGTAAGAGCTTCAGAGCGCTGATATTTTCTTCGTTTAACTCGTATCTTTCGAGCGTCCACTTTTGGCACTGGTGTAAATCAAAAGAGCTGACTGGGGTTCTCCTGCTGGCGATGTTGAGGGTTTTGGTGTAACCGAAACTGAAAATATGAGTGTAATTGATGTATTGAATATTTCGTAAATCTCTGAAGATGCCGACATCACAGATGTGGTTGATTCTGAGTAGCATTAATTGTTTCTTCAGCCGCTCAAGAAGCTGGCACCGCAGAATTTGTTAAATCTGAGCCAGCTGTCGTTTCGCTGATTTCTGTCTCAGGTGGGCGATCTGTAAGTTCATCTGGAGCAAAACCTTCATCAACATTCACATTATGGTTGTATGGCCGGATAGCAGAACCACTGTTTGGAAGATTTTATTTCTTCAGTTGCTTCCTTCATGGCTTCTTCAGACCATTTGGCTTGCTCCGTCTTCCTCTTGAAAAATTAATCCATCTGAAAACACATTACGACCTTCTTATGTAAAAATTAAAATCAGTATTGCTGATTTATAATTTAATTAGTGTGACTTAATGCCTCCAATATGTAAAATGATCTAACACGCTTCATTACAATAGACAAATACATACAAAAATACAGCTGACACTTATATAGTCAAATAAAAGTGGCAGGGCAAAGCGGATAAGTTATCCACTTTGCCCTATTCACTTTGCCCGCAGACGCCACTTCGCTTTTTATTTAAGGTTATACAAACATAAACGTCAATAATCTTCTTCGTAAGTATGGCATTTTAGAACTAATTCTATCGCCTATATATTACTATCACATAACAAAGAGTTTCCGCAGTACTGTATGTTGTACATATGTTTCTCTTACCTTGAAATATTTTAAGAAAACAGTCAATTTTCTTCAAACACACGCTGACTTCTTCTCTTACTAGCAAGAATGACGACAAGTCAGTTCCAGCAGCAAAATCTGGTAGGGATTCTTCCCCAACATAGCAGAAAGCGCTACCTGTTGGCGTTTCTAAGAAATAGGCATTATTCTCTTTGCCCGGGTTATTCGTTTTGCCCGGGTCTCCCCTATATATATTCTCACACACAAGTATGATAATATAATAACATACAATTTATTTGCATATAAAGTTTTAATGAAATTAGATATTAATGATATCACTTTATATAGCTCATGAATTAACACCATACCAATACATAAAGTGATTCACGAAGATTTACCGCTACTTTCGGAGCTTATTTCAGAAGACATTCTGAGCAAAATATTGTCATACAAACATGTATTTTTTTAGCTTCAGAATGCTAGCTAATTAAAGAAATGATATTCCTGAATACGGTAGTTCATTCTTTATTTGTAATAGTCTTTACCCTTAAAACTAAACAATAATGGTATTTTACAAACAACTTCAAATTAATGTAACTCTGAAAATAATGAGATAGGACACATGTTTATATGACATTTTTTGCTCAGAATGTCTTAGGAAATAAGCTCCGTAAGTGGCGGTAAATCCTCGTGAATCAGCCTATATACAGGATGTAAGAGGTATAAGTGCCGTCCTTTTCACAGTAGTCGGGCACGGTCTACAGGATCAAAAAATGTCCATAGAACATAGGGTCAAAACTTGATAGTTTTCACAGAAAAAAAATCTTTTCTTATTTTATTTGCGTTATTACTGTTTATATCGTTTGTAAAATTATGAAAACAATTACATCAGTAGGTAAGTTATATCTAGCAAAGAGTTAATATTAGTTTAAATAAATATTTGTGTGTTCTGTTACGTTTTCATGAAATTAAATAATAATGCATGCTTAAATTTGTAGTAACATGTTCAGTAGGCAGTACTCTGCGCAAACGTACGTACATGTCAGCTGAGTTCAAGCTTCCTGTCCATAGATCTACTGTCGAGTGGGTGACAGTTCAGTACAGGTATTCGATAAACAACTTACAATGTCTTTCACAATTCAGGAATATCATATGTTATTAATTTGTGGAGAAAGTCGTCGTAATTCAAGTGAGGCAAGAAGGATGTACCGTCAACGTTTTCCGCAAAGAAAGTTACTTAATCGGCGAACTTCTGTAGCAGATTCTCAACGATTATCAGAAACTAGGAGTCTCTTACCCCATTTCGAAAATCACACAACCAAAAATTTATTTAAAAACTAGCCGTACCCGTGCGCTCCGCTGCACCCGTTAGAAATAAATATAAAGTAATTACATAATTAAAATAGGACGTTTGATCCAGGGAACATTCGTGTTTGATAGAAGGATAAATCGTTTAATATGTTACTTAATTTAAATTGTATTTAAAATATTAAAATGCGATCATTTTGATCCAGAGACCACTCATTTGGTGCAATGACAATTCCTTTAACATGTTTCTTAATTGTAATTACCAATTATTTTTGGAAAAGCGAAAATTAACTAAACAATTTTGGCTACAGATTTATTATTATATTATATTATATTATATTATATTATATTATATTATATTATATTATATTATATTATATTATATTATATTATATTATATTATATTATATTATATTGTGTAAAAAGTGTGTTGATAACGGATGTACTCGAATTAGAAAGTTTTTAATTTGTTGTGGGAGCTCTTGAATCTCAGGAGGAACAGCTTTTACAACAGCGCAACATAATCTGCTTGGCTCATTACCCAATTTTTTTGCATTGCATTTATTGCATATATATTGTATGTATTTTAACACGATTCAATTGAGCATAGTTAAAATCTGAATTATACAATAACGGATTGCTAAGCTAACGTACTATTACTGCATACGAAATCAATACACTCTCGTTGTTCGTTAATTCTCTGAGATAAAAATGAATATATTCATAAACATTATTTTAAGAAATACAGAAAATGAATATACAGAATAACCTATTTTAATCTTACCTGTCCTCAATTCACTCACAAATTACTGTAATAACATTATAGCATTATGTCCATCTGGAGAAACTACACTTTCCAATGATGAAATAATAATTAATTATACAAATCGGTTAATTTATCTTCCGATATTACTTCATACAAACACAGAAACATTGTCTGTAGGCTATGTTTCATAGCTTTCGATTGTTGTGTCCAAGGCCCCTTATAGACGAAGTCATTTGTTTTTTATTTCAATACACCGCCTTAGATGGCAGTTATTTTAACTTTAAACTCATTTATCTCATTAAATATCAGTCCTATCAAAATTTTTCAAAGAATAAAACTTATCAGACATCATTTTTAAAGAAACGTTTGTTATGTAACATTTTTCACAAAAATCAGTAATAAGCGAGATATTTCGATTTATTTAATTCAGACCTCCTTATAACCTCCCTTTTAAATAATGCATTTTGAATGCCATATAGCCTAAAATCTAAGTTACAACGAACTTAATTTATATTCCAATTTTCATCGAAATCGGTTCAGCCATTATCGCGTGAAAAGGTAACAAACAGACAGACAGGCAGACAGATAGACAGACGTACAAACAAAAATTTCAAAAAAGCGATTTTCGGTTTCAGGGTGGTTAATTATATATGTTAGGACCAATTATTTTTGGAAAATCGAAAATTACCAGAAAAATTTCGGCTACAGATTTATTATTTATTAGTATAGATGGTACTGCTTTATTGAAGCAGGAGGAATTAAAATGTTGCAATACAAAAAAAGTTCGTATGATTTTATGTAGTAAGCTATTAGTGTTTATTTTTAGACGTACAGTAAAAATGGAGCAATGCTGTTAAATAAAATGCAAATTTAGCATAGTGTTCTATTAATGAGATTGAAAGTTTGTAAGTTATTTGCTGTTCGTTTTATGTGAACAAGAGTATAGTCATGATCCGCCCTGCATTAGGACAGAGAATCTGTTTTGTATCGGATGTCTGTACCCGCTTGAGCAGTACTGCGTATTTGTAAACCCCCTCCTCTGCATCCAGCAACGTTTCCAAACGTCTGATATTGTAAACTTTAATAATCAGTTAAATCTTGCAATTAGAAAAAAATTGTTAGGACTTTTTCTTTCTTATGACATGAATAATCATCAGTTAAAATAATGGCACGTACACCCCTTACACCCTGTATATATACTTATTAATTATTGGTAGATTATTATAATGTAACAGAATGGAACACACATTTAATAACATTGTAACTTAGCACAATTAAATATCGCCAAATGAATGTATCTGACTTATTTATTTACTTACTTACTTACTTACTTACTTACTTACTTACTTACTTACTTATTGGCTTTTAAGGAACCCGGAGGTTCATTGCCGCCCTCACATAAGCCCGCCATTGGTCCCTGTCCTGAGCAAGATTAATCCAGTCTCTACCATCATATCCCACCTCCCTCAAATCCATTTTAATATTATCTCCCCATCTACGTCTCGGCCTCCCCAAAGGTCTTTTTCCCTCCGGCCTCCCAACTAACATTCTATATGCATTTCTGGATTCGCCCATACGTGCTACATGCCCTGCCCATCTCAAACGTCTGGATTTAATGTTCCTAATTATGTCAGGTGAAGAATACAATGCGTGCAGTTCTGTGTTGTGTAACTTTCTCCATTCTCCTGTAACTTATTTGATGATGTCAAAAAAGGCGAAAACATTAATTCATATTTTTCAATAATTGACATGAATTAACGAGTGTTAATAAACAACAAAATAGTGATAAGTCGTACGATTGACCAATTTAATATTGTGTATATTACTTATCTGAAAAACCGACATGAATAGTAAATTACGGAGTAATTGTCAAGACTGAAGGTAGGCCTAGACACATGACAGTGGACTTGAAGTGATTAAGGTATCAACTTTGGATACAGGCTGTAGAATTGGCTGTAATCAGTACACGTCGGGACGAAGTCACAATACGTGGACCGGAACTTGTTTTTGTTCACTCTGGCATTACGATAATTCGCCAAAAGACCTACACAAGCGCAAGTTAACGAGGACTTCTTGTTGCGATTATCGTTTTTCCGTCCCCTGAATTTTTTAATATATTTCGCCTCATCCTCGTTCCAAATTGGATCGCAGATAACAGAAAGAGATTGCGCGGTGGATCAGAGGAAATGGTAGAATTAATAATAAGGCCAACTGTTGTTTCGGGTATCTAATAAACTGGAGGACTTCTTGTAGCGACCTGGGAACCAGAATGCAGATGCCATGACCGCTATGTATTTCGTCGTTTGTATTAGTTTAATATTTCTTCTGTGTGTACATGTCATTTATATCCTTCTAAACTACGTAATTGTAAGTCAATCGATTCCGTGGCGGCTTCTCACATGTTCGGGGAAGGTTATTAAAATTTCAGTTTATAGCGCTATTCAACACACAAATTTGTACTACTGCATTAAATATTCGTTACTTACTAGTATGAGTCTAATTAACTAAATATGAATAAAACTGATGTATGCGATCACATTTTCTTTTCAAGATTTTATATTTCTGAAGGAAAGGTAAATGAAGCAGAATTTGCTGCGTGAAAGACATTCTCATATGTTTAAAGTTTTTTTTAGGAAACAAAGAATGTAATAATGACGTCTTAACGCAAAACTTTAATTAAACATTATAAACAACACAAGATGCAGAATACACTATCTCAAAATTCGCTTGTCGGAATTCACATTTGGATTGTATTTCTGAAAAAATAAAAGCCATTGAGCGATGGAGAAGAGAAACGCTTTCTTTTAGATAATATTATGGAAGAAAAAATGCTGCACAGAAGGATTTCAGCTCTACATGCTAACGTTTTATCCACTAAGCCACACCAGATTCAAACTCCGATGCCAGATTGAATCCTTCTCAGTTTAAGTTCTACCTCTCTGTTCTCCTTTGGTGGCCTACCCTCATGTGCTGTGTCACAGAATATGTGACTGTGGCACAATGTCCAACACTGTGTACAGAGGTGCACTCATTACGAGTGACTAAGTGGCCGGGGTCCGACGATACCAGAGGGAATTTTTCTCCGTTCTACCCATTCTTCACCATATGGTAATGCAGAATTTCTGCACGGAAATATATATACTTCGGTACATCATAGTAATAAAATTCCGTAGGAGTAGATTTAGATAAATGGTAGGTAAGTTAATGGATAGATAGGGGTGGAATCTTTCTCCATGGACTGAACCTATACATGGTGAGAAGACCTGTCTTCTTTAAGGAAGAGGCCAGAATAATGGCAGTCTAATATAAATTCAACTTGAAAACTTGAAATTAACAACAAAAAAGTCATCGCCACAACTGGCTCTCCAATAGGCCCAGTGCGCGTGTATTCGTTCCATCTTCCTTCTCTAATACATACCATACCACCAGCTAATTAGCAATCGGTATTGGCAAATTCTGTCCAAACGTTTTTATAATTTACTCGGTATTTATAAATGAAGTTGTTCCCTAAAGAGTTAAGCATCAGGAAATAAAATTTCAATTTTATTTTCTTTTTCTGTCTGGTCGTCAGCAAATAAGAATGTTGCAATAATGTTTCATATGGCTTTCTGCGTCGTAATCTTTTGATTAAATCCTTCTGTGCTCTTATTGTGTGGCAGCACAGTTCGAAACTTCCACTTGTTAATTTACTGATGAGTGAGTCTGGATCAGCTGGCATTGTCCTCTTGCAGGTGACATGGAGAATAGTTCCCACTTGCACTATCATTGATGGGATCGACTCGCATAACAACATGGCGTTCATGATTACACATACCCTGATGGCCATCCTTAATTGATCGTTTCGCTATAATTGTACAGACGCAGGCTGGCGAATTGGTCTTGATGCAGATTTGAAATGTTGCACAATATTGATGACTCATTCTGGCTGATGCAGCTGCAGCGAAATTAAAACCTGATCAACTTCTTGCCTCCTGCTGGGCAGACGGTCAATAAACTATTCCTCTGTACAGTCAATCTTACCAGCAAGTTCCAAAGAATGCGTGGTACGATTACAAGAACTCTGAAAAGAAATACACTTAAGAAAACACACATAGGCCTACAATTTTATAATTAATACGTCCTTCCTCACGTCTCAAGCTATAGAACGTTTACGGCCGCAGTTATAGCGAGCCAGGAAAACTTATCTCCTTTTCTAAAGAATTGAATGTTCACCTATTACAGTTTTTTATGTTTCTTCAGTAGTGATTTTACATGGGAATTTAATTGAAACAAGTAAAGAGATACGTTTAGAAGTAAATCCCAAAAAGACAAGGTATATCATTATGTCTCGTGACCAGAACATAGTACGAAATTTAAAATACATGTTATATTTAACGACGCTCGCAACTGCCGAGGTTATATCAGCGTCGCCAGTCCCGCAGGAGTTCTTTTACATGCCAGTAAATCTACTGACATGAGTCTGTCGCATTTTTTACTTGGTTATTTAACGACGCTGTATCGGCTACGAGGTTATTTAGCGTCGATGAAATTGGTGACAGCGAAATGATATTTGGCGAGATGAGGCCGAAGATTCGCCATAGATTACCTGATATTTGCCTTACGGTTGGGGAAAACCTCGGAAAAAACCCAACCAGGTAATCAGCCCAAGCGGGAATCGAACCCGTTCCCGAGCGCAACTCTGGATCGGCAGCCAAGCGCCTTAGCAGACCGAGCTACGTCGGTGGCTCCTGTCACATTTAAGCACACTTAAATGCCATCGGCCTGGCCCGGGATCCAACCCGCAACCTCGGGCATAGAAGGCCAGCGTTATACTAACTGCGCCAACCAGGCCGACGAAAGTTTAAGTATCTTGGAGCAACAGTAACAAATATAAATGACACTCGGGAGGAAATTAAACGCAAAATAAATATGGGAAATGCCTGTTATTATTCGGTTGAGAAGGTTTTGTCATCCAGTCTGCTCTCTAAAAAACATTAGAATTTATAAAATAGTAAATATTACCGGTTGTTCTGTATAGTTGTGAAACTTGGACTCCCACTTTGAGAGAGGAACAAAGGTTAAAGGTGTTTGAGAATAAGGTGCTTAGGAAAATATTTGGGGCTGCAGGAGAATGAGAAATTTACACACTGCAGAACTGCACGCATTGTATTCTTCACCTGGCATAATTAGGAATATTAAATCTAGACGTTTGAGATGGGCAGGGCATGTAGCACGTATGGGCGAAACCAGAAATGCATATAGAGTGTTATTTGGGAGACCGGAGGAAAAAAGACGTTTGGGAAGGCCGAGATGTACATGGGAGGATAATATAAAAATGGATTTGAGAGAGATGGGATATGATGGTAGAGACTGGATTAATGTTGCTCAGGATAGGGACCGATGGCGAACTTATGTGAGGACGGTAATGAACCTCCAGCTTCCTTGAAAGCCATTTGTAAGTAAGTAAGTAGGCCTAAGTAAGTGATTTTGCACCATATTGATCACACGTCTAAGGACTCTCACGTCCACCGCTATGGGATATATGGAATAACGGTTAGAATGTTTGAAATGAGCGGACCCAGGTTCAAATCCTGGTTGGTTTTTTCTGTCAACCAATTGAAGCAGAATTGCCGAGTAACTTTCGCGTTGGACTTCGGACTCATTTCGCCTTCATTAATTTCAACTTCATATAACGTTATTCAATAATTCAGGTCGACGAAGGATGCAGCAGGATGTAGAACTGTGATTTGCATAAAGGTAACACAGATCTGAGAAGGCTGCAGGACTGTTGGGAGGACAGAGGAGCGTTCATCGCGGACTTCGTCTAAACTGAGTGTTATTTAATTGAATCGATAGATGACACCAAACAGTGGACTACGATATTCTATCTATGGGATTGAGGTCTTACGAGCTTATAATCATTTCTACCAATGAAGGCAAGCACAATAAGCCTTGCGCTGTTGTGCAAGTCTTCTGACCCTCTTCCGTAGTAAAGAAAAGAGAACTCTCGCTGAAATTATAGCTAATGTAATTAATTTAATTATTCAATTAAAAACCAAAGTTTATAGAACGATTTAGAGAACAACAAAATTTTCGAGTATGTCAACTACCGCGCTATAAAGAATCCGGAGCGAAAGTGAACTAAACTATCGAAAATGATTTGAATTAATAATGAGATAAAAAAACACCGACTAGATCATTATACGATGTACGAAGTATGTTACAGCATTCTTTATGATTTTAATATGATGACAATTAGGCGGACTGTACAAGAATTTTATACTGTTCACAAAAAATAACTACATCCGGAAAAATACACATCGTCATTAAAATATTTTCCTCTGGGCGTTCATCCATTTGGAAGATTTTTTTTTTTTTTCGGGTTCAAACCGGGAGAAAGGATTTCAAAAAGTGAACAATTTTAATCGGGAGACTAGAGATTGTAGACTGGACAATTAAATATTCAACAACGTTTATTGGACAGCTTAATTTTCTGGGGAAATGGTAACAAAACTGGGAGTGTCTTGATTTTGCAAAAGAAAGCCATTAGAATTCTATGTCAGTCAAACTCTCTTGAACATTGTCGATCACTTTTCAAACAATCACAGATATTAACTGTGTAGATTACATAAAACTAGTACAACTTTTTCTGTCATGGGGATGAAATTATATAATAAGCTTCCCAGTCGAATAGTATAAGCTACTAACCAATAATTTCAAAACTAGATGTTATAATTGGCTTTTAATTAATCATTTCTATTCTGTAGATGAGTTTCTTAACATAAATTCATACGAAATTGTTTTTTAATAAATAAAGTTATTTACATTTAGTTACAAATATTACATTAAGAGTGAAGTGTTTTCATTAATTTTTAGAGTTTGAAAATGTTTTGTGTTTTCGTTCTAATTAAACTTTACTGTTTTCAATTATATGTGTATGTTCAAGTGTATGTTTTTTCCCTTCTGTATTTGTGACGAAGCCTATCACTGTATGTTTAATGGCTTAATAAATTGAATTGAATTGAATTCAAATATCTAACAACGTTCAAAAAACTGCTCGATAAAGGGAAAGGTACATTGAAATAATCGAAAGCCGAGAGGATATCAATCTGATATTTAAAAAGTGCGGGCTATTTTCTACGCGTATATATAGTAAGAAATTTAATTTGTAATCATGTCTTTGCATTTCGTGTTCAGTTTCCAAAATTAATGGGCTATCTGATCGTAAGCGCATATCTTGAAATTATATATTAGATTATGTCAGCCCTGGGCATAAGAGGGGAAGTAAAAGGGACGCAGAAACTCCCCCATGTCCTTTTCGCTTACACCGCTTTATAAATAAACACGCAAAAGGCTCTGTGTAGCAGTTGTGGATTTTAGGCGGCGAGAGAGAGTCGAAAGTTCGTAAAAGTAATGATGCCTTCTTGATACACTTCATCATTGGCCTTCCTGCCTCCTCGTACTGTATCCAAAACATTATTGTCTCAGCCTGGGAAGGTGGAGTGGGGTGGTCTGCAGTGACTCAATCGAGTTATTAGCGCCCAGGTCTGGGTTATATAAAGACAAAGATAGGCCTTTAACATGCCGTGGAGGTAGAGCCCAATGCTTTCTTAACCTCGGCACTAGAGTAAGTAACACAAGTTACAACGTCGCCGCTAACACAGTCCTCTTTATTCACCTAATAGCCTATAGATTTAAGAGGTCAACGAACTCAGGTCTGTTTCTCTACGCAAACGTCTCTCTCCCTGCCCACGACATTACAATCCGCTCGCATCCTTCAGTGGCTTGAAATTAGTGGTTTTTAAATTAAATTTACACGAAAACCGTCCGCGTCATCGAAATACGCCAGAGGGATAAATGATTCTTTATTAGATTTCCTATCGATATGGACAAAAATCACGATGATACTCGCCATAGTTACCGAATAAGAGGGTGTTAGATATTTGGTATTTATTTTTCTGAGAAAGGTATGAACTTTTCACCAGTATGCCATTACACTTTTTTGTTACATACAACATAAACTATTCGCTCTGAAAATCTGCAGGGTTGCTTCACTTCCACCTTACATAACGTCTTTGATGTTAACAAAGGAAAAACAGCTTGCACATGTGCTTTCCTCGTTCTCTTGTAATCATGGACAAAGACTTGAAAAGTAGAAAACCTAATAGGGACTTATCTTTGGCGGTGCTCCTTTCCTCTCTCAGCTCAAAGAAGGGAGGGGGATACTGTGGGATGCGGCGGTAGTAGCTGGATCAGATCTGGAATTTTTCATTGAAAAATCCATAATGACACTTGTGGCGGACAAGGTTACAGTTGGGGTTTTTCTCGGGGTTCTCACGTTTTCCCCCATTTCAGGCATCTGTAACGTTCCATCGCCATTTCTCCATTTCGTCATCATTCCATAGCATTTCGCAATCGCCGGCTAGCGACGCACGAGGATGCTGACCTAAGGACGAGGGGGATTATCGTGTATGTAGCGAATCTTAGTATAGTCAGCCGGTGTGCATTTGGGAATGTGCCTAGTTTGAAATCGTAACAGGTAGCAGTGCTGGGCCACAGTGTCCCCCTTCCGTAAATTCCATTCCAATTCTCTTAAATAGGACAGTGTGAACGAAGTGAGACCAATTGCCTTTAGGTTAGGAGCTCACATAAAGGTTAAGATTAGTCCCACGAGCCCTTGCAAGGACGCAGTAAACAATAAGCTTTTAACTTAGGATTTCCTCCTTTCTCTCTCTTTCGTTCATTCAATTATTTACAGTTCACATACGGTAGTATTTTATGGCTACCAATCTTGTGGATAAAGATTAGATTTCAAATAGGAAAGTATAAACTTGACTATTACATTTTTACTACCTCATAGGCCTACTACTTTTGACCAATAAAACGGTACGAAAGGACGTGTTCAACTAATCCTGTTTTTATAATTTCTCTAGCATTTGTTTCTTTGTCTGCCAACATTTCAAACTGCAAATTTCTTACGATACTATAAAATATGCTTTGCGATCGTCATTTGTTTTCCGTAATGATAGTCGACTGAAAATAGCGGCTCTGTTCAAACGTTTTGGTGAAGGTAACATTAGTGAAACAGAATTTTAGTAAGTAAATTAATATCTATTTTATTGTATTAGAGTACTTTATTTCTTCTAATCTTTATATACTTTCTTCTGTTTTTATCACCTTCCTACCATTTGTTTCTTTAAAAATGTTATGTTTTATTTAACGACGCTCGCAACTGCCGAGGTTATATCAGCGTCGCCGGATGTGCCGGAATTTTGTCCCGCAGGAGTTCTTTTACATGCCAATAAATCTACTGACATGAGCCTGTCGCATTTAAGCACACTTAAATGCCATCGACCTGGCCCGGAATCGAACCCGCAACCTCGGGCATAAAAGGCCAGCGCTATACCAACTCGCCAACCAGGTCGACTTTTGTTTCTTTGTTAGCCAACATTTCAAACTGCAAATTCTTTATGGTGCTATGAAACATGTTTTGCGGTCGTCATTTGTTTACCGCATATACAGTCAACTGAAAATGGCGGCTCCGTTCAAACGTTTTGGTGAAGGTAACATTAGTGAAATAGAATTTTAGTAAGTCAATTAATATCTATTTTATTGTATTAGAGTACTTTATTTCTTCTAATCTTTATATACTTTCTTCTGTTTTTATCACCTTCCTACCATTTGTTTGTTAGCCAACATTTCAAACTGCAAATTCTTTATGGTGCTATGAAACATATTTTGCGATCGTCATTTGTTTACCGCATAGACAGTCAACTGAAAATGGCGGCTCCGTTCAAACGTTTTGGTGAAGCTAACAATAGTGAAGTAGAATTTTAGTAAGTTAATTAATATTTTATAGTATTAGAGTTTTATTTCTTCTAATCTTTATATACATAAGCTTACGTACTTTCTTGTAATCGTGTAATAGTCAATTAAATCCGACTCTAGTTTTGATTTTCTCTAGACAAATCAAAATCTCTAATGAGATTACTATTGATAATTTCACATCTCAATCGCGGAGAGGAGGAAAAAT